>NC_048435.1:9864831-10164831 GCF_004353265.1 Vitis riparia | reverse complement strand
TTTTCTAAAGGTGTGGCTTTCCCCTTAGAAGCCTCTTACCAAAATTTTAAAGATTGTCCTATCCTTAGGGAATCACTTAGTAGCCCAGAGGAGCTTTGCGTCTCAGGTAGGGTTTTGTCCCTAGAGCCAGAACCTCCCACCCTCCTGTTGGAAGGTTTTCAGATTGAGGGCCTCACGCCTACGAAGATGGTCAAGGTTCAGTCGGTTTTGGAGAGTTTGAGGATTAGAATTGTCAGAGATAATGGAAAAGGTGCGGCAGTAGAGAGTAGAAGTACTCTTTCTGCGGACAAAGGTCTATTTCAGAAGGAAGAGAAAAAATGGTTATGGAACCCAGGGAGAGGCTTAGGTGTGGTTGCAGTTGTGCTGGGTTTTTTGTTTACATGAAGATCTTAAGTTGGAATACAAGAGGATTAGGTTCCAAGAAGAAGGAGGATTGTCAGAAGGTTTTTAAGTTCTCAAAATCCAGATGTTGTGATGCTTCAAGAAAAAAAGAGAGAAATTTGGAATAAGAGGTTTGTGAGTAGTGTCTGGAAAGGTAGAAGCATGGAGTGGGCAGGGCTTCAAGGAGGATTGTGATTATGTGGGATTCGAATAAGTTCAAGTGTACAGAGAAGGTATTAGGATCTTTCTCTGTAACTGTGAAGTTGAATTCTAGTGAGGAATGACCTTTTTGGTTAACTTCAGTGTATGGCCCGAATAAGCCTTTATGGAGGAAGGATTTTTGGTTGGAGCTTCAAGACTTGTATGGTCTGAATTTCCTAGTGTGGTGTGTAGGAAGGGATTTTAATGTAATCAGGAGGATCTCTAAGAAACTGGGTGATTCTAAGTTAACATTCAACATGAGGTGTTTTCACGAGTTTATAAGGAAGAGTGGTTTTTTGGATCCCCCTCTAAGAAATGTGGCTTTCACTTGGTCAAACATGTAAGTTGCTCCTATTTGCAAGAGGTTGGATAGGTTTTTGTTTTCTTCTGAGTGGGATTCCTTTTTCTCTCAAAGTCTTCAAGAGGCGCTTCCTAGATAGACCTCAGATCATAGCCCAATTTGTTTGGAAACTAATCTTTTAAAATGGGGTCGGACTCCTTTCAGGTTTGAGAATATGCGGTGCTCCATCCTGAGTTTAAGGAGAAGTTTAGTGATTGGTGGCAAGAGTGTACGGTTGAAGGTTAGGAAGGTCACAAGTTCATGAGGAAATTAAAGTTTGTTAAATCAAAGTTGAAAGATTGAAATAAAGTGGCCTTTGGAGAATTAAGAGAGAGGAAAATTTTCATTCTTTCGGACTTATGTAGAATTGATCTAATTGAACAAGAAGGGAATTTGAATCTTGATTTGGTATCAAAAAGGACCTTAAAAAGAAGGGAGGTAGAGGATTTGTTATTAAAGGAAGAGGTTCATTGGAGACAAAAATCTAGGGTCAAGTGGATAAAAGAAGGGGATTGCAATTCTAAGTTCTTTCATAGAATGGCCAATGGAAGGGGAAGCAAGAAGTTCATTAAGTCTCTGATTTCTGAGAGGGGGGTGACTTTAAGCAACATTGAGGATATTTCTGAGGAGATTGTAAATTTCTTTGGGAAACTCTATTCCAAACCCAAAGGTGCCTCTTGGACGGTTGAAGGGTTAGATTGGGTCCCTATTTCAGGAGAGAGTGCGGTTTGGATGGACATGCATTTTTCTGAAGAGGAGGTACGACTGGCAGTTTTCCAATTGAATAAGGAAAAGACCCTTGGTCTTGATGGTTTTACTATTGCAGTATATCAAGAGTGTTGGGATGTGATCAAAGAGGATCTCATGAGGGTGTTTCTTAAGTTCCACACCAATGGGATAATAAATCAAAGTACAAGTGTGACCTTCATTGCTCTGGTGCCTAAGAAAAACCAAACTTTTAAAATTTCAGATTAGAAACCTATTAGCTTGGTTACAAGTTTATATAAGATAATTGCTAAGGTCTTATCAGGGCGTTTACGCAAAGTCCTCCATGAAACAATCTCTGGCTCTCAAGGAGCCTTTGTTGAAGGGAGACACATTCTGGATGTTGTGTTGATAGCCAATGAAGTGGTGGATGAGAAAAAAAGGTCAAGGGAGGAAGGGGTAGTCTTCAAAATCGATTTTGAGAAAGCCTATGATCATGTGGATTGGGGCTTTCTAGATCATGTGCTAGAAAGGAAGGGGTTCAGCTCGAAATGGAGATCTTGGATAAGGGGTTGTTTGTCTTCATCAAGTTTTGCAATCCTAGTTAATGGGAATGCAAAGGGTTGGATTAAGGCCTCTAGAGGTTTGAGACAAGGAGACCCCCTTTCTCCTTTCCTTTTTACTTTAGTAGCAAATGTTCTAAGTAGGTTGTTGATCAAAGCAAAGGAAACTGGCCTAACTAAGGGATTCTTTGTAGGAAGGGATAGGACTAGAGTGTCTTTGCTACAGTTTGCAGATGACACCATCTTTTTCTCTAAAGCCTCTCTGGAACATCTTCAAAACCTCAAGATTATCCTTTTGGTTTTTGGGCAAGTATAAGAATTAAAAATCAACTTAGAAAAAAACACCATTTCAGGTATTAATACAAGGCAGGAGTTGTTGTCTAGTTTGGCCTCGATTTTTTATTGTAGAGTGTCAGAGTGGCCTTTGTCTTATTTAGGTCTTCCTTTGGGAGGGAACCCAAAGACTATAGGCTTTTGGGATCCAATGGTTGAGAGAATTTCGAGGAGGCTGGATGGTTGGAAAAAGGCCTTTTTGTCTTTGGGAGGGAGGATTACTTTAATTCAGTCAAGTCTGCCTCACATCCCTAGCTACTTCCTCTCCCTCTTCAAAATCCTAATATCAATAGCCTCAAAGATTGAGAAGCTGCAAAGGGATTTTCTTTGGTCTGGGGCGGGGGAAGGGAAAAAAGATCATCTTATTAGATGGGATGTTGTTAGTAGACCAAAGGAGTTGGGAGGTTTGGGTTTTGGGAAGACTTCTTTGAGAAATATTGCTCTCTTAGGGAAATGGCTTTGGAGGTTCCCTAGAGAAAGGAATGGTCTTTAGCATAAGGTTATTGTGAGTATTTATGGGACACATCCTAATGGATGGGACACCAACATGGTGGTCACATAGATGTCCTTGGAAGGCTATTGCTCAAGTTTTCTAGGATTTTTCCCCTTTTGTCCGCCTAGTGGTGGGGAATGGGGAGAGAATTCGTTTTTGGGAAGATCTTTGGTGCGATAACCAAACTTTGTGCTCTCAATTTGTTGGTCTTTATAGAGTTATTTGTGTAAAAAACCTCACTATCTCAAATGTCCTTGGCAATTCCTTTCCACTGTCTTGGAATTTTAATTTTTGTCGCAATCTTACTGATTCAGAAATTGATCTCCTTCAGAAATTAATGTCCTCCCTTCGTTCAATGTTTTTCTCTCCTTCTTTGACAGATTCAAGAGTGTGGTCCTTGTCATCATCAAGCTTGTTTTCAGTGAAATCTTTTTTCTTGGCCTTGTCAAAAGTCTCAAATCCTATCTTATTCCTTCCGACCAAGTTTTTGTGGAGTTCAAAAGTTCCCTCAAAGGTTAAGGCCCTTGCTTGGTTAGTAGTACATGGGAAGGTAAACACCAATGACAAGTTGCAATTGAGAAGACCTTACAAATCCCTCTGTCCTCAATGGTACATTCTTTGCAAAGGAAATGGAGAATCGATCGACCACCTTTTTCTTCATTGTCCTGTTATCAATGGACTCTGGCACAAGTTGTTCAATTTAGTAGGGTTGGCTTGGGTCCCTCCAAGGAGTATTGAGGATATGATGGTTATTGTTTTTAAAGATTTGAGGAATTCATTAAGAGGCAAGACACTTTGGCAAATCGTTTGCCTTACTTTGTTATGGATGGTGTGGCAAGAGAGAAACAATAGGATTTTTGAGGATAAGGGGAGAACGGAAGAGATGTTATGGGACTTGCTTCTTTTCCATTCCTCTCTTTGGGCCTCTTGTACTGCAGCTTTTAGAGGAGTTCCTTTAAGTGTTTTACAACTCAACTGGACTGCGGTTTGCACTTCAAAAGTTTGAGAGTGTTGGGGTTTTTCTTTGTTTTTAGTTTTCTAAAGTTGGGTGTTTTCTCTTTTGTTCAGTTTTTTTGTGGGAAGGACCTCTCATCCTTCTCTTGTTTTCTTCTCTTTTTGTTGTATCTCTTCTTTCTCTTGTATCTTTTCTTCTATTAATATATTTTTCTTCGTTTCTGATATAAAAAAATAAAAAAAAATAATGCTTTCACTAAAGAAGAGATTACGTTATACTTGACAATTGACACGTCCCAACCAGATCCAACTCCATGTCATTCAACAGTGTAATGCATAGTTTTCAGGCTGATAGTTAAAAGACTACAAATTTGGTAATTATAAATTAATAATAGAATATATTCAAAAGAGAAACCAAAATAAAATTCTATGTTTGTGAAGATCAACTTCACAAATAAAACTTCAGTCATTAGGCTGAGGGTGGGCAGGAACAATGATATTGGAAAAATCATGGATAAGTATGCAACAACTGTAGCTAATAACTAAGCATATGAAAACAAATGCAACATTCAAAGAGAATCGTACAAATTTAAAATAACAATAAAATATAGAGCAGTGGCATTCATATGGTGCTTTAAAAAAAGAAAAGAAAAAAGAGAAGCATACCAAGAATCCAACGGCTTGCCTTATGTGCTTAAGTTCATCCCAGGATGAGCCTACATACTGCATTATTAACATCAGTAAATGAAAAAGCACACTGTTCAGTTTATTTATGGAGTAATTACAGTGTTAACTAATACAGTGTGTTTGAACCCATATTTTAAAGGAAATAAGATATGGTGAAGATAGCCTGTCACTAATCACTAAATTAAAAAGTACCTCTTCTTTTGTTTGGCCACACCATAGTTCTAATTCAGCTAACCCAGACTTGACATATTCCCCATTTCTGAATGTGCAGCATTCACGACGAAGCAGAAGGCTGGAGCAGCATATAGCAATATTCCACATCATAAGTTAATAGAGCAGAAAAAAATGCTGAAAATAACAATTATGATGGTAAAAGAGCAATTTACCTATTAAAGAGCTGTGAATTGATATAAGAGAATATCTGAGAGAAGATCTTCTGAACAAGGACTGGAGACACCTGCAAAAATCTTCAAGCATAAGTACCACAATGCATGAAAAAAGAAGAATCATAATTTGACTTGAATTTTGAAGAACAGAAAATTACATACAAAATTTTCTGTCAGAGTATTAAGAAGTTCATTTAGACTCTTAATGATACTCTGCCATGGACTAGCTAGAGGACTATTGCCCGGCGACTGCCCAGAAGATTCTCTAGATGTTTCTGGTTCCTGAAGAGTTAGTTCAACAGAAAAGTGATGTCACAAAATGCAATTTTATAATCTAGATGGCAATATTGAAGCATATAGGCTAGTACAGAAAATTGTTGAATACATATGTACAATAAATTTTTTAAGGCAAGCAGAAGTCGTTCATGCTCACAGAGTCTTGAACTTAGATTGTGGTTCAATCCCAATCCATATAAAGCTAGCTAGAAGCTTGACCTGCTCATGTAACAAAGTTCTATGTAAACTATTAAGGAACATGATATGCATATTGAGCCTAAATCCTACAAGCTTAAACTTTAAGAAAATTAATAGTTCAACATGGTATCAGAGTTTGGTTTGGCAAGAGGTCTCATGTTTGAGCCACCTCTTTGCAATTTACATTTCCCCATTTGTTTCATTTGCTACAAATCAAAATTTGCAGTTTGTTCCATATGAATTCAAATTTTGTTTCTCTCTATCTCTCCATATGCAGATATGGGGTCACATGTGAGGGATGGAGTTAAAGAACATGATATGCATATTGAACCTAAATCTTGTCAGCGTAAGCTTTTAGGAAAGTTGGTAGTTCAACATAAACTTAAACAAATGGACTAGAAGATATGCCATGTTTTAAGAACAAAAGAAGATCTAGATTTAGGTTCATTGAATGTGTGTTCAAATCATGTTCTATCACAAACTTATTTGCAGCTTTTACAATTAAATTTGCAATAACTATCCATCAAATTGTTTTAATTCTCAGATCAACTAAGAACATCGTTAGTTATGCAAAAGAAACTACAAAAGCTTTTAATAGATGTAACTAGCATTTAAAACTAAATGGATGGTCCCACTGTTTATTATGTTTGATAACATAAATGAGTTATTACGTAAAAAGTAGATTCCACTTAAATGTCATTTAAAATGTCAATATGCTCACATAATTTTAAAATTTTATGACCTTTTAAACCTATTGTTACCCTCTTCTCTAAACCAAATTCTTTTTTAGTTTGTACTCCTTTTATAAGACTAATAATAATAAACTTGATAAATTGTTGAATGAATATTTTCATATATCTCAAAGGTATTTATATAAGGTATACAAAGCTATTTTAGGATAACCAACGATACAAAATAATGTTTAGTTGTATAAATCACAACTACACAATCAATTACGGTTGCAAATCACAGTTGTCCACACAGCTACACAGAGTTGTACATCATAGTTGTATATGTTGACTCTCCCCCTCAAGTTGGTGCACGGATATCGCACATGCTCAACTTGTATAATGATACATAGAATGAACCACTAGTAATAGCATGAGTCACCATATCCGCTAACTAATCTGCACTCTTGATGTAAGGAACCTTTATCATGATTGAATCTAGGTTATCCTTGATGTAGTTCTTGTCAAGTTCAATATGCTCAATTCGATTGTGTTGTACCAAATTATTTGCAATCTTAATAGTTGTTGTATTATCACAAAAGAGCACCATAGGTTTCTTAGGACCAAACTCAAGCTCGCTTAAGAGAATTCTAAGCCACGTAAGTTCCGTAGTTGCATGATGAAACACACAATATCTAGCTTCTACACTAGACAATGAGACCATATTTTGTTTCTTACTCCTCTAGGTCACCAAATTTCCTCCTCCAAATTACACATACCTTGAAGTAGACTTTTTATCCAACCCGAATTCGACAAAGTCAAAGTTTGTGTAACCCTCAATATCTAAATGTTTGCATCTAGAGAACATAATACATTTGCCTAGAGGACTTCAGATAGGCTAGGATAAAATCTACTGCATTCATGTGTCAATCACTCATATTATGTATGAATTGACTTACAACGCTAACTACATATGACAAATCAAGTCTAGTGTGGGCCAGATAGGTTAGTTTCCTCACTAGTCTCTGATATCTTTCTTTGTTCGTTGGAATCTAATCAGAATAGATGGACAAGTCATGATTTATCTCAATTGGAGTATCTACATGTTCGCAGGCAGAGTTACCAATTTCAACAAAGAAATCTAATGTATACTTCCATTGTAAGAGAAAGAGACTTTGCTTGGACTGGGACACCTCCATGCCCAAGAAGTATTTTAGAGCACACAAGTCTTTCATTTCAAATTCCTTGGCTAGATAGCTCCGAAACTTCTTTATTTTTATAGGGTTACTACCTGTAACAATCATGTCATCAACATAAACAATAAGCAAAGTAATGTTATGACCATCTCTCTTATAGAACAAAGTGTGATCTACCATCGCTTGTTTAAAACCATACTCCTTCATCGAGTAGCTTAACATGTCAAACCATGCCCTTTGCTATTGCTTCAATCCATACAAAGTCTCTTTTAGTTTGCATACTTTGCCTCCTTTTGGTGTAAGGGGGATCTATGTACACCTCCTCTAATAGATCACTATGGAGAAATGCACTTTTTATATCAAACTATCTTAATGGCTAGTCTAGATTGACTCCAAAAGAGAGTATGACTTTACTAGTATTTATCTTGACTGTAGGGGGCAAAGGTCTTTTGATAGTCAATTCCGTAAGTCTGGGTGTATCCATTAGCAACTAGCCTAGCTTTGTACCTCTCAATTGTCTCATCTAACTTGTACTTTATTGGAAACACCCGATTACATCCTATTGTTTTCTTTTCTTAAGGGAGCTCGACCATCTCCCAACTTTAGAATGTGACAATTTTTATGCTCTGCTATGTCATTTTGTTGTGGCATGTATGTAGACGTTGCCTAGTAGAGGATTCTATTTTCTTGGAATAAATTAGCAAGGAACTGATTCACAAACTCACGACCATTGTCAAAGTGAAAAACCTTCACAAACTCAATCATTTCGGAAAATAAAGGAATAACATATAGAATATCATTAGTACACTCAAGCAAATATACCCAGCTCACCCTAATACAATCATCAATAAAAGACAAAGTATTTATGATCCAAGGCAGAAGTAGAAAAAAAGTCCTAAACATTTGTAAAAACCAATGTTTTAAAAACCGGACCGGACCGGCCGGTCCAACCGGTTCAACCGTCAACCGGTCACATATCCGGTCCGATTCACTCTATTGAACCATTTAACTATTGAACCGGTCACGAACCGCCTGAACCAACGGCCGGACTGGTGACCCGGTGGAACCGGACTGTTCTAAACGAATCGAATGGTTCAAATTAACCTCCTCATTTTGGAAGAATGGAAGAGTTCCACTGGATAAAATGCCTTTAGATGCTGGGCCCTATCTTATTATGACAAGGCCCACACCCATCCAGCCATTTTGTTAGCTGAGTCTAGAGCCCACAGTGTAAGTGATTCTTTTGTCTTCATTGAGGATAGCTTTTATAGCCACCCTTTGCATCTTTATTCCTCTCCAAATCCAATGTGGGATTGCTAATATTATATCAATGAAAAAAAAGTAATAAAAATCTCCCACCAAAGGGGTTTGAATCTCGAACCTCAAGTTCCTTAACCAAGCTTGGACACCACTTGGCTACATGCATTTCATTATCTAATATGCCAAACAAAACAATATATATTGGATTTTAAAATTTTTTATAATATCAAATAAAAATAATATAATATTTTTAAAAATTATAAAATTAGTTTAAATTTTCATTTTTAATATATTTACATTTAAATATTATACATATTTCATTTAATACAATTTAAAATATTAATATGATTTAATTTGATAATATCAAAGATATAAAATAATATAATTGATTTTTAATTTATTCATATATATTTTAAATCTTTTATAATATTTTTATTTTTAATAATATATAAATTACATATTAATGACGTCACCGGTTCGACCACGGTTCGACCACCGGTCCAACCAATGAACCGTGAACCGGTAACTTTTTCGGTTCGATGATCAGTCCGGTTCTAAAAACATTGGTAAAAACACGAATAAAAGGAATCAAACTTTTATTGAGACTTATTTTGAAAGGCACATGATGATTTTTAGCATAAATGCATTATTCATACCTTAAACTAAAAACTAAAATATTTCGAAACAATTGGGGAAATAAACATTCCTAATAAGAAAAAAATGAGTGACCTAATCGATGATTCCATAAAAGAATCTTTTCTCTATCAAATGTCTCTCTCGCTACTTGAAAAACACGGTTATATTCAAATTGTGACTCCTTTGCCCCCTTCAATAGTAAAGACCTCCCCTTTCCTTACCAATGTCAATCGTCATCTTCGTAAGATTATCTTGAAACACATAGTGAGTAAAATGGAAGGTTGTAGAACAATTAAGATGTTTGTTTTGCTAATAGAAAGAAGACTATTGAAGAGACTAAGCATAAGTAAGACAGAGGACATGGAGAGTGTGGGGGAAAACGAGGCATCCCAACTCCTGAAATTAGCATAGAAGTCCCATTAGCCACCTGAATAGACTTAATAGGTGAGGGTATTAGGGAGTCAAGTAAGGAAGATTGACTAGTCATATGATCAGTGGCTCCTGAATCAATAACCCAAGTGTTAGGGGCAATAGAAATAAAGGCCAAACAAGAATTACCTTTTTGAGAAGATAATCAAGAAACCTGAGAAGCAAAAGCTAGAGGAGTAGCATCGGTAAGAGCAACCTGAGTTGATTTCTTATTATTCCTTTCAGCTTGTTTAAGCTTGTACCACTTTGAATAACCCTGCTTCCAACAAACATCTACTGTATGTTTGGTGCTATAGCAATGAGTGCAAAAGCGAGAAGAAGAGTCGATAGGAGGAGTAAAAGGTGTTGGTTGTGTGTCATTCTTATGGACAGTCATTGCGGAAGCCTCAGAGTGATTTTTTGTTCCCATGGTGACCTGTCTCTTCACTTCACAACGGACTAGTGAATAGACTTCTTCTAAACTTGGTAAAAGAGAGGTAGCCAAAAACGACCTCTAACTTTATCCAAACTGTGATCAAGACCTGTAAGAAATATATAAATCTGATCCTCAGCAATACAATTCCTTTGTTTCTTAATATCAGCTACACACATTATATCATTGGGCCTTTGATAATCAACCTCCATGAATATTGAGTTCAACTTATTCTAGTATTATTCTGCAAGGGGACAACCACCTTGACATGATTGAAAGGATTTCTTCATCAATTCATATACTTGAGAAGAGTTAGAGAGATCAAGATAGCTCCTCTTGACTGCATCCCACACCTCCTTAGTCATTCCACGCTGCACAAAGTGTGACATCAACAGGTCAGTCATGGAATTGGTGAGCCAAGACTTGACTAGAGCATCTTCGACTGCCCATTCATCATAATTTCGATTATCCTCTGTAGGTGCAACCTTACTTCCTGTGATATATCACTTCTTTTTCTTAACAATATGCATTTGACCAAACACGATAATTACCACCATCCAACTTAATAGAAATTGTTAGAGAGGTAATCTCAAGAATGGTCATCATGGATGACTTTTGCTATCAAAAATACTCATATCTATTTTTGCATACATGATATGATAACGAAGAGGGTGCAAAAGAATGGAAGAAGTGTCAACTAGGTAGCAATGGAAATTCTCTACTTTCGCTTCGATACCAGCTTGATAAATTGCTGAATAAATATTTTCATATATCTCAAGAGTATTTATACAAGGTACACAAGGCTATTTTAGGATAGCCAACTATACAAAATAATGTATAGTTATATAAATCATAACTACACAATCAATTACAGCTGTATACATAGCTGTAAATCACAGTTGTACACAATTGTACATCACAACTGTACACAGCTGTATACGCTGACTTAAACATATCTCAATTCTAAGCTTTTTGTACTTTCCATTTTTATTCTGATTTATAGTAAAAATGTAGTTGGTCACAAAGCTACAACAAGAAAAAGAAACCAGGCCACATGATTTTAAAATTCTATAACTTACCAAGCTCACATGATTTTAAAATTTTACAACTATTGATAGCTACTTTAACCCTCTTTCCTAACCAAATTCCTAGATCTTTTATAAGAGTTTACTGATAACTAATATATCTCAATTTTAAGCCTTTTCTAACAGCCATTTTCATTTTGAAAAATATTTTTATTTATTGTAAGAATGTGTTTTTCTATTCACAAAGCTAGAGATATAATCTTATCCCTACCCACTAGGAAGCCCTCTAAAACACTACTCTCCTCCACTCTCAACATCATCCTATTATAAACATCAACTGATATGATAAAAAAGAATAGGGAAAGAGGATCTCCTTGTCTTAAACCTTTAGATGCCTTGATCCATCCTTTGGCATTTTCATTCACTAAGATTGAAAAACTTGTCGAGGACAAGCAACCCCTCATCCAAGACCTCTATCTTGTACCAAACCCTTTTCTCTCTAGTACGTGGTCTAGGAAACCCCAATCCACATTGTCATATGCCTTTTTAAATTTATTTGAAGACCACTCCACCTGTTCCTGATCACGTTTTCTCATCCACCAATTCATTAGCAATCAGAACTACATCCAAAATTTTCAAGCCCTTAATAAAAAAGATTCCTAGGAGATGTAAATGTTTTCTTGGAGGACTCTTCAAATATGCCTGATAAGACCTTACCTATGATCTTGTGCAAGTTGGTTACCAAACTAATAGGTCTAAAATCTAAGATTTTGTTGGTTTGTCTCTTTCTTGGCATAAGGGTAATGAGGGTAGCATTGGTGCTTTAATTGATTATCCATTATTGTGAAACTCTAAGAACGCCCTTAGTAGATCATCTTTAATCACATCCTAACACTCTTGTTATACTACAATATAAAATCCATTGGGCCTAATGGCCTTTTCCTTATCTAACTAGAAAACAACATTATGAACTTCCTCTTCTGAAAAAGGATGATCCAACCAAACAACGCTCTTTGTTGAAATGGGAGACCAATTCAATCCTTCTGACCTTTAAGAGGCACTAGGGGTTAGAAGTATAACTTTCCATCAAACCTTAGATTTTTTTCCATCAAACCTTAGATTTTTGTCTTCAATACACCTCTTTCTTTAACAATAACTCCTCAAACTCCTCCTTCCTTACAATCCTCAAGGCTGAGAGCTCAAGGGTTAGATTCCCTTCTTACTCACCAACATTAATGCTAACAATGTTTGTAAAAATGTTCTTTTTCTCCTTTAAATCTATGAAGGACACCTCATTCCATTCTTTTAGCTTTAATTTGACAAATTGAAGCTTCTTTATAAAGTTTTGACTTCCCCATCCATTAACTTGATACTCACTCTACCAAAATTTAAATCTTTCTTGAAATTAAGGTGGAACAACTACATGTTATCAAAGCTAAACGAAGTTAGTATCCACTTAAAAGAGTTGGTGTCTAGAAAAATTGAGCAATGATTTGAGGTCAATCTAGGGAGTGCATCTTAGAGGCTTGGGTGCCTTTGTTCCTGCTCATTTGAATATAAAAATCTATCCAGCCAGTGGAAGAATGAAATTAGGGAAATTGTGATTTTGTAGATGAGAATTAAGTAATCCCGTGATCAAAGGGATTTGTTGAGTTAGGAAAATTTCTAATTTAGGTTTTAGGATTATATCTATCTATATATATGTGTGTGTGTGTGTGTGTGTGTGTGTGCGTGTGTGTCCTTGTAGAAACTTTTAATTTTTAAGAAAAAAAAAATTTCACCCTTTATTCTTCCATCTCTCTTTTGGGAGAAGAATTTTCTTCGACCTTCACTGTTGAGTTCAATGTCGACCTTCATTATTGAATTTCAAAGGTTTATTTTACCTAAATCGCAGCCCCTTCTGCAACAGTAAGTGCATTGAAGTGAACACAGGTTTCAGTGTCGCTACCCTCGTCTTTGCCTTGCCCTGTTGTCGTGCGACTAAGGTTGCACCGTTGCCTTCACACCACCATAGCAAGCACAGGTTGAACAGCCACAGCCTCAACCTTAGCCTCTCACAGTGCCTTCATCTTTGCATCATCTAGAAAACATCGATCTCCTTGCACCAGCGAAAAACCATTGTCATCGTCACCAATCGCGAGACAAACCTTCGTCCTTGCTGCAAACAAAGATCATGAACATGTCGCAATCGCAAAAGAGGCCTCGTAAGGACTTTAATCGTTCCTATCCGTCGATATCATCGAAAATCGTGGTCCGACATTGCTTCCATGGTCGTCGACAGAGTTGAACCTCCAGCGTGCACGCTATGGCTATCTCCATCTCACGTCCATAAGTTGTGTGGGAGGTTTTTGTAGGTTACCCCACATCTAGCCTTTCATATTTCCAATAACAAGTATTTTTTTAAGTTACCCTTCTCTAAGAATTTAAATTCCAAAAGAAAGAAAAGAAAGAAAGAAAAAATGTCTAAGATATCATAAACTACCCCTTTCACTGCTCAATCTAAAAGAGTGATTACCAGTCATAACATGAGAATTGTAGAATATTCAAGCAGCATACATGCTAAAGGATACACTTAGACATATGGTATTGACTATCTAGAGACATTCGCTCTGGTTGCCAAAATGAACACAGTTAGAATTTTGTTATCCTCAGTAGTAAATTATAACTGGGATCTACAACAATTCAATGTCAAAAATTAAACAGAGATCTGAAAGAAGAGATTTATATGGAAGTCCCTCTTGGATTTAGTAGTGACCCAACCATAAAAAAGATGTGTAAACTGAAGAAAGCTTTATACAGGTTGAAATAGACTCCAAGGGCATGGTTTGGAAGGTTTGCAAAAGTGATGAAAAACATAGGATACAAACAAAGTCAAGGAAATCATACGTTGTTCATCAAGCATTCAGATTCAAGGGGAGTTACAGCTCTTTTGATATATGTAGACGACATCATCATGACGAGAAATGATGAACTAGAGAGGTAGACTTTGAGATAATACTTGACTAAGGAATTTGAGATTAAAGAGTTAGGAATGTTAAAATACTTCCTAAGAATTGAGGTTGCACATTCTAAGTAGGGAATTTTTATTTTTTGATGGAAATATGTAACGGACCTTCTCAAGGAAACAAGAAAGTTGGTGTGTAAATCACTAAGCACACCTATTGATCCTAATCATAAGCTTGGGGAAGTTGAGGAAGATACTCCAGTAGATAGAAAGATGTATCAACGTCTGGTAAGAAGACTCATTTATCTCTCTCACACAAGACCAGATATAGCATATATTGTAAATGTGATTAGTCAATTCATGCACAGTTCAAAAGCGGTTCATCCGCAAGTTGCTAATCGAGTACTACAGTACCTTAAGGGGTCTCTTGGAAAGGACATCTTATTTAAACGAAGCTCAAGATTAGTACTTGAAGCATACATGAATCAAGATTATGTTGGATCTATGGTTGATAAAAGATCAACTATATTCCAATCAAAAAAAAAAAAAGATCAACTATTGGGTATTGCACCTTTCTTGGTGGAAATCTGGTGACATGGAAAAGTAAGATATAGAGTTTGGTGGCAAGATCCAGTTCCAAAAAAGTATTTTGAGCAATGGCTCAAGGCGTTTGTGAACTACTATGGTTGAAGATTATGTTGGACGATTTGAAGATTAAATGGGATGGTCCAATGAGACTTTACTACGACAAGAAATCTATAATCAGTATTGCACATAATTCAATGCAACATGATTGAATGAAACACATAAAAAATGACAAACATTTTATCAAGGAGAAACTAAATAGTGGATTGATCTGTACTCCTTATGTATCTACTGACCGTCAACTGGCAAATATACTCACAAAAGGTTTAAGCAGTACAAAGTTTCAAGCAGATGTATCCAAGCTAGGAATGGAAAACATCTATTCACCAACTTGAGGAGGAATATGGAAGAATGGAATTAAGGAAGTTGTGATTTTGTAAAAGAGAATTAGGTAATCCCATGATCAAAGGGATTTGTTAAGTTAGGAAAGTTTCTAATTTAGGTGTTAGGATTTTTTGTATATATATATGTGAGCCTCTATAGAAAATTTTAATTTTTAAGAAAGAGAATTTTTCACCCTTTATTCTTCCATCTCTCTCCTACACAACCTCTTGTAAAAAGGGATTTCTTATGTATTCGACCAAATGAAAGATGCATCAAAATCCCTCATGTCAAGGGTTAGTTTGGAGATGTTTAATTTTACACAGATTCTTCTTATGAAATTAAAACCCCTATCTCCTCCCCCAAAACACACTATTTTGGAAAATGTTGGCCAAAGAGGCCTTGTAGCTCTATCCAAAAGTCCTTCCTCATACCAAACTTATTGGGACCATAAACCAAGGTAAGCCAAAATGCCCCTCTTCATCTAAACATAGCTTCATTATTACTAAAAAAGATTCAAGTACCACCTCTAAATAACTGAACTTGTTTGAGTCCCAAATAATTCTCACCCTTCTTGATGCCCCACAAACAGGAAGAACAACCCACTCCTTATTTCTAACTTTCCACACACGACCCACAAACCTCCTATCACATAACTTCCTCTTTGTTTCCTAAAGCATCAAAAACCCATAATTTCCCTTTTCCTTCCAGATGTGTTTTTACCAACTAAGACTACTCTAGGTAATTGCCTCCATTCAGTTTAAAAGTGGATGGAATTCTCTTGGGATGGGAACTAAGGTTTGAGTGTTTTTTTGTCGTTTGGGTAGTAGTGGAAGAGGTATTGGGATTTTCTGTCATCTAAGGTTGATTGGAGATAGGACAAGATTGCTAAAATGGGGAGGAACACACCAGAAAAAAAAAAAAAAAAAATGCAGACACTGAAAAATGGGGTTCTGAACCAATGCTGGCAATAAAGATAGAAAGAATATGCGAACAGTACTAGCAATTAAGGCTGGAAAAATTAGGACTAGCATCAACAATTGAAGTAGGTAGACAAAAGAGAAAGAAAACTACTGAGCGCAAGGCCCTGATATCACAAAAACAAAGAATGATGTTGAATAATATTTGTATATTCCCAGGGATATATTTATAGTTTCTTTATAATGTATATAACAAGAAAAAGGAAAGAAAATTACTCTATTATAGGCCTAGAATTACTCTACTAAATAAGCCACTAATTATAAAAAAATAAATCAACTACTAAATCAGTCCCTGATTACAAGAAATAAATTAATTGTATAAAAATAGAAACAAATTCAAATTAAATCCCAGTCCATACAGACTATATAATCTGGCAATAACAACACCAATTCTCCAACAGTAAATTTTGTACTCAATCTTTCAACACATAATTCAAAACTAAAGCTTTTAGTGCATAATTTTCACTTTTATTGCACATCCCCTAATCCTGTAAGAACCAATGTTCATAAATTGTATTAAGAAAGAAGTAACTGAAAGATCCTCAAACAGAAACGTAAGAGTCAAATATACCTGGATACAAGAAGAAAGGACAGATGACAAATCCTTCTTCAAATTGTCTCGAATAATTCCATATATCGTCTCCACATATGCTGTGAGTTGCTGCTTGAAAAGCAAAGCTGGATACTTAGCCTCAACCTGACGCACTACATCTACCGAAACATTTGCAGAAGAAAAGGATGAGCGGAACCCCTGAGAAAACATAAAAATGAAATTATATGTTTTTAGTTTGTAGGAAAACTGCACATAAGAATTGCTAAATAATGAATCACATTACTTGACACCAAAGATTGTTTGTATCCAACCCTAAGTTTAAGTCACAATCATCTTCCAGCAATCAATTGATAACAAAAAATTGTGAATTAAAAATAATTGTATGAACATATCATTACTTGAGCCATCCTCCCAAATAATGATGGTGCAGGGGGAGGTTTCTGTTGTAGACTTGCTGCACCAGTAGTTCTGAGACTCCGTTGAAGCAATAATAGTAGTGTAGATGTATTGGATAGCCAATAAGCCATATGTTCATTGTTATCCTGGTTCTGCTAGGAAAAGTTATATATATATATATATATAAGATAAAGCATGTTACTGAACAGAAAATGTGAACTTCAACCAACATATACAAAGACAATTTATTTTGGGAAGAATTTGAATGGCAAGACAGTCTAAACTTATCAATCGATGAACACATTAGTAAGAACTAGTTCCTTGTTTGTGCTTATCTAGTGCTTGTTGGTTCCAACAGGAGAAAAACCCAAAAAAAGAAAGAAAACTACTCCAATGCTCAAATTTTAAATAACTACATTTGAAAAGAATCCTAAAAACATCAAATTTTAGCTAATAAAAAGGAGAAGAAAAAGAAAGATGTCCCAATTTCTTCTGGACATTTTCTTTCAGAACACTCTGCTCTCTTTTGTGTCACCTCAACATTCCCCATGCTTTATTTTCAAAAAAGAAATATAGTAGGATTTAATGTACTCAAGTGGAAATTTCAACAACTGGTATTCTGTGATCCAAATTGGGTAGTCCGGAAAAAATTATACAAATTTTTGTCAACAATCCTTTGAATCTCACCTTGGGATAAATGAAATACTAATTTTATGCAATATAAATATGTACCTCAAATGCAGAACCAATCATCTGAATAAGACGGTCAAATACGCTTGTTTTTTCAGCTTCAAATGATTTCCAGTGTAGAAGACATTTGTATATAGTAACTGCTGCAACTGGTTTTCCATTACTAAACCCAAGATCTTGTGACACGCATTTGATAAGAGAATCAACACTCTCCTGCACAACAAACAACACACCAATGTTATAAATCCATTAAGTTTCACCTTTAGAAAACAATGCAGAAAAATGTTCCTTTTTTTATCTCCTTCAAGCACGCACATGCTGCCTTTCAATCTGGGATTTCCTCAACTTGTTATCAGACTCTGTACCAAACTTTTTCACAGGTGTTGCACTCTCAGGCTCCTGTAGAAAATTGATCTTCCTCATTACCACACAACAAAAATGCACCAAAAGTATAGACAACAACAAAGAGATTTGTCTTAAGTAAATTACACTGGTCTTTTTTTCTTCAGTCCCATGATGACCATTTTCCAAGTGCGGCTGATAACAAATAGAAGAATGTTAGATGCCCTAAAAGAACCCAAAAATAAGAAACATTTGTTTTCTAAGGCATGTTTACCTCAGATGCTATTGCTAAATGTTCTGACATTTTTCCAACAGGAGAATGCAACGATACTTGCTGACGCAGAATTTGGTCCTCAGTTTCCATGTCAGAAAGTTTTTCTTCAAGTCTGAGAAAAGAAATAGCTAACAATTGAACACAAAGGAGAATGAGAAGAAATCACTTGATCCAGTTTCTATATTAACTTCACAAAGGTAGCAAGACCAACGTTGCATAGTACACATGTTAACAGATGTAGATCAATGACTGTAAGAACCTTTGCATATCAGTTTTCAACTGAATTATTTTTGACTCTGCATCCAAAGCCTGTTTCAAGCGCTCTTCACTGATCTTGTTTGTTTCTTCATATTTTCTCTGTGTCTCATCAATCTTCTTCTCCAGTGAACTTACCAAATCCTGCTAAGTGTCATTTGTCAGGATGATATCATTAAATATAAACGTAAAAGCTAGAATCTCAGCAACAGAACTTTTGATTTGACTTAAATCAAAACATTAGATTTTATCCAAAAGCTACATATACATACTAGGCTTTCAGGAACTTCACCTTGAGCTTTTCATTTTCAACAGTCAACTTATTCATCATTTCATGATCAATAGTTGGAACCTCTTGTATGATAGGTACTTTCTCATCTGCTTTTTTTGCATTCTCACGTTCTTTGATAAGCATTTCTTTAGTTTCTTGAAATTGAACTTGCATCTCTTGCAAAGCATTCTGCAGTTTTGCATTTTCCTGTGTTTTGGCTTCCTCAATGTCAGCCTGAAATAAAGTGGATACACTAATAAGAAACATACAATACTATTAGACAAATTAAGCTAATAGTATCAAGGAGATCCTCAAAATGATCTCAGAGCAAGAGGTTGGGAATTCAAACCCCATAAACTATTAAGGTAAAAATGTAGAAACAGGTTTGATGCAGCAGTGCAGTGATGCTAATATATGGAAAACAGGGGCAGAGAGGGAGGGGGATTGTGAATGGGGGGAAAAAGAAAGAGAAACAGAGAGAAAGACTATCAATACCACAACACTAATAGCCCAGAATATCAAGAAAAGGAGAGGTTCACCATATATATTTCTTATTCTACTTCTTTATCTAATCTTTTTCCCATTTAGATTTCAAAACAGATGAAAAAGAGAACCTTGACGCAGCATAAATTATTTGTGCATTATTTTGAATACAGACCTCACACTACAAAGATAAAAACAACATTGAATTACAATTCTCTACATAAAAATTATAATGATATGATTGATCATAAATTTCATTTTAAAAGGGATTACGTCATTCAAATACAAAGCCTAAAACATCACCAACAAAAATCATGGCTATAACAAATTCCTACCAGTTCACCCTTTCCATAAAGTTGTATTACCGTTCAGAAGTCAAAAAAAGAAAGAAAAAAAAAACAAAAAAGGAAAAACCAAAAAAAAAAATAACAACAGCATTCAGGAGTCAAGGAAGAGTCTCTTATCTTGCCAGGAAGGATGCGTTATAGCTAGCAAATACAGTTGTACTAAGACTCCAGCTCAGGGGGGAAGAATACCAATTCATTATTAGACATCTATTTTTAGTAATTTCTTCTAAGATTATTTTTATTATTAGTTTCCAATAATGTTATACACTAAAATAAATTTGACCAACCTATATTCTCTACATCACCTTTTGTTGTTGAACAAATATTTCATTCATTTTACTTTTGAGCTGATGTTGAACCAATATTTCATTTACACAAAGCACCTTGCCAAAAAGGACCCGTCCAATGTCATCAGATGCCCTAACTACAGTGACTATTTACTTCAACACAACACACATCTATGGAGACTACACATTAATAAGTACAAAACCCCATAAACCCAAAATCCAAATACATTAACAGCTCCATCCTGAGCAGATAGTTTTTTGGACAGGAAACAAAAAAGGGGGAAGATTCAGCAGAAATGGCATGGCCCTACTCCCAGAACATTAGTGATGCTTTAACCAATTTTTCTGCATATATCACATAATAATGCTTATGGTAGACAAGGCAAAAATCAACATCCCATCTTGAAAAAAGCTACTGCTCTTTCTGCATGTTCTGGAAGCATATGACCAAAAGCCTGACAAACCCTAACTGATAATAGCAAAGCAGATAAACAAGAGAAATCTAAAGATAGAGATTCCAAGGTTCTTTCTGTCATCAAAAGGTTATCTCTATGTATATTTCTCAAGCGATGTCAACATATATTGCCATTTCCAAAGGATTTGGGCACAAGAGCAAGTAAATAAAAATAATAAAAGGTATCTTCTTGTCACTTATATCTTAACCAAGTTCAAGTAATACTTGACAATCTCCAGCTCTGCAGGTGTAGCTCTAGAGAGACCCAATTTTAGAAAGGATATCTCATAATGGTTGGAAGCCTATTTGTCCAAAGAGAAAGAATCACTTATCCTAGCTTGTTTCTCTCACATTCCCACTTATTCCCTCTCAGTTTTCAAAGTGCAAATTAGGAAGATCATAAAGGGATTTCTTTATTTCAGATTTTCATTAAGGGAAAAATAACAATCTAATTAGGTGGAATCAGGCGATAAGACCTAACATAGCAGGGGGTTTGGGTTATGGAAAGATTTCCCCCAAGAAAAACAACCATTCTAGGTAAGTGGCCGTTGAGATTTCCAAGGGAGAGCAACAGGTAATTAGAAGTCTTTATTTTTTTAGACTCCAATAGATGGGATGCTGACATTACTTCACACTTTCACAATTTTCACACTTATGCTGATGAATAAAAAATATCTAAAGTCTTCCTTGATTTCTGCACTTTTTCAGGTTCTCAATGGTACTGGTAACAGGATTTGTTTTAGGGAAAAACTTCTGTGGGGTAATCATTCTTTCTATTCTATCTTTCTAGATCTTTCCTCTTCTTCTCTCCAAACGATTTTAATTTTTGTTGTACTTGGATGACCAGGAAATCAAAGAACCTTACCAGTTGCAATTCTATGTTTATCCATGTCAATTTTCTATGCTCCATTTCCCATGAGATAGTCTGGCCTCACTTCTTCAGGGCTTTTCTCCTGAAGATCATTCAATTTTGCTCTCCCTCCAGATGGTCCCATTCTTTTCCCAAAAATTTTATTTGAAAGTCCTAAGCCCCTTCTAATATCAAGGCTTTTGCATGGCTGGTGGCAAAAGAAAGGTCAATTTAACAATGTTTATAATTCATAATGTCTTCTAAAGCCTTATGCCTAAATTGTTGTATCATGTGTAGAAATGATGGTGGATATTTATTTCTCCATAGCCCAGTGGCTAGGATTTTTTAACACATTATTTTGAATGGCTGGGTTGAATATATGACGCTTGTAGCCTTCCCTACTTTGAGTGCAAGATTCTTTTGTGAGTGGCTATGGAATCATTAGATTTGAAATTCTCTCTTTTCACCTTTTGGCCTTAACTACTTCGTTTTGTGAAAGGATCGTCAAGCATCATCATGTAGGATTGGAAATCAGCCTGTTTGCGTAGCAAGAGTATAGTGGAGGTTCTCCCAGAGTGGAAACCTACTCCAGAGGGATAGCTCAAGTTCAACTTAGACGGGTTACTAGCCAATCCCATGAAGGGTTCACAGTGTCCTCAAAGATCACACAGGATATGTAGTTAAAATCTTATCCAAGACTATGGAAGGGGGTTGACCATTGAGGCTAAGATCCTCACTTCGTTGGAAGGCTCAAGTATAGCTCATTAGACTTCAAAACAACTTTATGGTAGAGGGAGCCAAGGACACTCGATATTAATGATAGCTTGGGTATCTCAAGGAAACATGAACCATGGAGATCAGGTTCATGAAAGCACTAATATATTCACTTTGCCAGAGCTTTGAGTTGTTCTTTCGTTTAGATCCGTAGGTCAGATGATCACTTTGTAGACCTTTTGGCTAACCATGGAGCTTCTCATCTAAAGCCTTATCAGTGGATTTTTTTGCCACCTGTAGTTTGTATCTTTTATTTCATCATGCTTAGCGCTCCTTATCTCTTGTTTAATTGTTGTTCCTTTTCTTTCTAAATTATTTATCCATCATTCTTGAATTATACTCATTTTCTACTGATATGAATAGGTTTGATCTTTATCAAAAGAAAAAGTAAAACCAATGCTTATAGTAGTCAAGCAACAAAGATTTTATGTTGATTGATACCACCATCGAGTTCAAAATAATAAGATAACCATTAGCCTGATGAACCTAGGAAATATCTAGGTGAGGGAGCTGAGGAACCATCAATGATTGGTGAACCAGAAGATCCATCGGCAACTCCTTGTGAAATATTACCCAAATAGTATTTCAAAGACTTCTACACAGTAAGGTGTATTGTGTTCTTGTAATGGTTTCAGTACCTGCAGGATTATTAAGAGTGTCCAAGTCCCATCACATGTATCCAGCACTCAGTTAGGCTGTCAGCCACTTGATTAGAAGATTTCAACAATTTAATTGCTGTTCAAGATGATAAAAGTGAAACCAATTTAAATTTCAAAATTCTCGGAGGCACTTAGCATTCCTCTTGGCTGAAATCAGGTTCAACATCAAAATCTGAATGATTTCCTAAACTGAGCAAATTATACTCCTATAGGCATAAGTCTCAATGCAAAACTTTGACAACTTGCCTCACTGAAACTATTTAGATATGCAGAAGACACTCCAGGGAAAAACTAAAGTAACTTGATGATTCAAAAAGACAAGCATGGCTACATAGGTATTAAAACCCACAGGCTATATATAAGAAATCTGTTGACACAACCAACTTCAAGTATAGCACTAGGGTCAGGTAAGAAATAACTCAAAAAACAAAAACATATATTCTAATTTCTAAAGCAATGAATTCTTTAATAATCAATATCATTCACATTTTGGACTATTAAGTCAGTGACAAGAAAAATATGCAAATCTGGGACAAAGATATAATACAAATACAAAATTTTGCATTGTAGGAATAAACCGAAAGACTACGATTCTTGATATATCACTTAACTATGCTTGGATGAGAGTCGACCTAACAAAGGAATACTGACAAGAAGAATAAGATATGATGCATTTGTTATAAGTGGTTATTACCCTCATGCGTTTCTCCAGCTGGAGTTGGCAGGTCAGCTCTTCAACTTGCTTTTCCAGCATAGTTTTAGCAGCTTGGAGAGCACCAGTTTCCTTAGCAGCCTGCAGAGATATCAGAAATATCAAAAAATCATTGCACAATAACCATTTTAGGTAAGAGTAATCCACCATCTCTCTATTGATTATTTCTTATGGACAGATTCGTTTTGCCCACAGCCCATTATTATTTAGAGAGGGGTGCCAAATGATATTGTTGAGATACTGATGATAGCCTATGAAGTTCTTGGAAGAAGAAGTAGCATGTAGTGGAGTAGTGCTCTTTTAGCTACTCTCTCACTGATTTCAATGGAGAAGAACAGAAGAATCTTTAATGAAAATACAGTTTCTGATAAGGTGTGGAATACCTTGACCTTCTTGATGCTCCGTTGGGCTTCCAAAACCAAGGAATTTAAAGTGAGCCCTGGGTGTTACCATGGTAGTTTTCTTCCTTCTGTGAGGATAGCATCAGGGAGGAGGAAATTCTGTGTAGACTGATCCTCTAAAGGAAGATTCCATCTTAATGAAGATGGTCACTTAGGAAAATTCAGGCCACTTGGGGATCAGGACATATTAAGGGTCACAGAAAGATGGTTGTGCCCGTCATTTTGGAACCATGTAGTTTGGTTTGTATTCAGCTGCAGATTAAGGCATTACTTGAAGATTGAAAGAAGCTGCAGTGCCAGTGTTAAGTAGTCTCATGATCGAGTGTGTTTCTTTCTTGGGAAGTGAGGGGTTCATGGAGTCACATTCACCTCATGGAGAAAATCTGACCTCATCTAGGCTTTTAGAAGTTTCCTACAGGTGGCTCAGCAAATCATCCAACCAGGAGGCAGATTTTTTGGCTAAGATGGAACTAGGACTTGTATACAGCTAAATGCACCCGTTGAGTGCCAAGTTACGGGTTTGTTAATGATTTATATATTTTCTTGTTTACAGGGGCAGCCTATACATCCTCATGTAACATCTATTTTTTTATCAAAAATAAAAATATATAACAATTTTAAGTAATTTAGGAAGAAGGAATGGAACTTGCTAATTTCTAAATGCCAGCAAGGTTACTAGAAAGTCTAGAATCAGAATTTAGCAGGAGAAGAGTGCAACATATTTGAAAAGAGAGGACATATTCAGCCATTATTTGATCCCATTTGGAAGTGTGTGCATGAAGGGGAAGTGAGAAGACCATAACTTCTAAGCTTAAAATTACTATCATTCTATAGAAAGCAAGCTAGATGGCACATGCCAGTTCTGTTGTTCTTTTATTTGTCTTTTTTTTTCTTGATAAAAAACAATTGAAGACATGAATCTATAATTATGATGAAGAGAAAGACATGCCAACTCACTTCTGTATGAAAATTATCAAATTTTCTTCTTATAATCAATCCTGACATTGTAAGGCTCAAATTTATTGAAGTGTATACCAAACAACAAGAAAAAAAAATCGAAAGAACTTGAATCTGTTAAGACTATGGCCATATATGGAGGTGTTTAAAGAGGGGAAAATATCAAATATTAACAAGCCTGCTGTCACCAAACAAGATTTTAAGCTTAAATTGGAATCAATAAAAAGACAAAATTGAAGAAAACAGGGAACTCAATCTCACTATTTTAAGCTTCCGTAGTTCTCTACGGGCAACTTTTCCTCTCCAGGCACATTGTGTTGAAATTGCCGCTTTCTTTATCCTCAGATAATGAAGGTGGGCTAAGTATCCTCGGCATCGACTCTGTAATAAGCATGATTTTATTCCAAATGCACAAAGTACATAACAAGTGACAGAAACATAAGCCTATCCACAGAATGTGCTACATAACAAACTCCTCAGCATAGTAAATAGAACCAGATAAAGCCAAGGCTATAAGGTCTTCATACGTATGGCTGACACCTAGGAGATTTTTCAGTAAAACTAGAATACTTTTGATGATGAATCTACTATTCTTATAGCACGTATATTTTATTGTTTACAGTGTAAAAGAAACAAAAAAAAAAAAGAGCAAATTTCTAAGGTAGTTTTAATTCTGAATTTTTTGATGCATCTGAAACTCTTATACACCAAAAGAAAGGTAGACAGAAACTTGGATGACAAACCAAAATGAAGAGTTAAGGTACAATAGTACACATTGTAATTCAGAAAGTCATACACACCAAAAGGATGGGAAGCACTTTCTTTTTTTCCTACTCAAATCTTAACTTATAACTCAGCTTGATTTTCTCTTTCTTCCATTGCTTTGATCCATCTTATAATTTAAGTTTTCCACAAAATCACTCTTGTCCATTAGTATTTAATTTTATCTTTCAATATAAGTAAAACCAAATCAAAACTAATATAATTAACAAAAGAGTTTTGGAGATAAAATAACAATTAGTAAGTTCATTCCACTTTTGCAACCACAACTGCCTAATGTTTTGATTCTCGACTGTTCCAGAAACACTTAAGCAACAGAACTGCTTGTATTTTTGGTAACATGTTTCCAAATATTTAAGCTTTTAAGAAATCTAAATAGGAAACATATAGCTCAAAAACCCTCCAAAGTATGAGCTCTTAATTTTATAGTACTTCCAGATTTTTACCTGGATAATAATTGCAGCTTTAGTCTGCTTCCTGAAACGAAGCTCATTACAAGCACCCATCACTCGCATACCTGTTTGAATAGAAACAGCTGAAGAGCAAAACCTGTTGTAAGCTTTCCTAGCAAGATACATGCGCAAGTCTTTTTGGATCGTCCGACATGCAGCTTCCTTCCTCATTTTTTCATAACGATGGCATGCAACTTGAACTGCAATTGCCTCAGAGAAAAGAAAAGAGTTGAACACAAGTTACATTTCCTCATAGGCAAAGACAATGAGTCTAAGATCTTGCAGTGACTATAAAAAACAAGTAATTCACCATGATGTGCATATATAGTACTTAATTTTTATTTTTTTTATAAGTAAAATTTCTATATATAGTACTTAATAGTTAATACCTCGACATGAGGCTTGAATTTGTATGGCAGATTGCCGCAACAAGACAAAGCTTTTACGACTTAGATATGAACGAACTTTTCTCTGGATAATGCTAGCAGATCTTCCTAAAACCTCATTCCTACGAGCATCTAGTTCTGCCATCTGACCAGCTCTAAGAAACACTTTTGTTTTACCAATCTGCAACAGCAATGGAGCAGTTAGATTTCTTCTCCAAAACCCACCCAGAGAAGGTATGCTAAGATCATGTAATATTAAGCAAGATAGAAGATGTGACAAGAACCCCTAATCTATGCAATAAGGGGCTGGCAATTGATGATTTCTGGCATTGGTAACTGATATTTTTTATTGTTCTTAACAATAAGATCCCATTCAAAATAGAATTTAAGTTTATCTATTTCCACAACCAGATAAAAATAAAAATAAAAAAATAAAAAGTGGGAAATTATTACTTATCAAACAATGATGAAAAAAAGGAAAGAATTATTGTCAAAGGAATCTTGAAAAACAAGCCATAATCTAAAACTATGACATGTACCTGATACCCTTTAAGGTCCACCTTCTCCAGAATCCTCTTGGAAGTAGTAACCTCATCACAGCTATAAGAATTAGTTAAAAGAGAAATTCAGTGCATTTAATAGTTTAATGGCACATGGTTCAAGGAGGGTAAAAGAAAAAATAGGGGGAAGAGGGAAGGAGGAGAAGAACTTGTGTTGACATTAGGAAAGCTACCTCCCCTTCAAGACATCAGGTGCAAGGATGCCAAAACGAGCAATGAACTCAACAAATGTTCTTCTTGTGGGAAATCCAGCACAACTGATCCTAATTGCTTCCAAGACACCCTGAAATAATATGAATACCAAGTTCATAGTCCTTGCATGCACAGAAAACAGTCATTACTACTGAAGTGAGCAAAAAATTAACTCACCCCACAACGTAGTTGTTGTAGAACATTATTATTCTCAAAGATTGATGGCTTAAGAAGATTATTTGGCTTCACACAGCGAACGTAATGCGGCTCAGTGGCACTCAGTGTTTCAAGCAAAGATTGCAATTGTTGCTAAATAAGCATACAACAGAAATCAAAACCAAAAAGCACAAAAAAAACTGACAACAGCATCAATATATGCATTAGAACATAGACAAACCTTAAACTGAGAACCTATTGATGAGAACTTCGATGTTTTGGAAGACTCCTCAGGTAAAGGTGGGAACAAGTCTGCCACGAAGGAGCACCTGGAAGCACTCAGAAGTGATTGATGCTCAGCAACAACATAATCTTTGTTTTTATCCAGGAAGTGCTCAGTTTGATATGTGACCTGAAATCACAATTCTCTCCATGAAATATATCAGTGAAACTTGTTTTGAAGTGTTTTTTCCATTCTTTTTTAAAAGACAACAGCATATGATTCCGCCATACTCCTTAAACCCCACTTTCAGCAACGACAGATGGAAAAAAAAAAAAAGAAAAAAAAAAAGGATTCAACAATAAATTATGTGGACGGGAACAAACCCATGATACTTACATCACCAGCATAGTGATAAATGGTGAAGTCAGTAGGTGACAACTTTGGCTTGCTGAAGCGTTTATGACTTTTAAATGTTTGGTAAAGCTTCTGTGAAAATGTCTCATGCGTTGACCTTGGAAACATACTACAAAAAATAAAGAAGATAAATTGTTAGTTAAGGAAAGAAGAGATTATTCTTTTGAAATCTAAACCAATAAAAATAATTTATTTTTAAATAACTGTATTAGTATATGATATTCTAGAACATACCATGCCTCATCCAGAAGAGCAATGATGCCACCAGGTTTCTGAAGTTAAAAATAAAAATATGAGAAAGGAAAAACTCAAATATAAAACTAAGAAAGACAAATCTGTTAGAATGTCATAAATTCTCTTTTCAATCTTTCTTTAAGAAGACCAGAAAGACTCCAATTCCACATCCCTTTTTTGTGTCAGAACTAGGAAAAAAGCCAAAGTATTATGGCAAAGAAAGGAGAATGATCACAAGCAACAAATGTATGGAAATAAAAATAATAAAAAATCTCTTCACAGACATCAAGAAACAAAACCTAAAAAAGTGCAAAATAAAAAACTAGAAAGAACTTGACACCATTACACTGTCAATAAGAATAAAAGAGCAAAAATCAGCTTCACCTACAAAATGTGTTGTTTCTTCCAAATTGCACCAACATTTTATAGTCGAATAGAACCTCAGATAATACATATTGGATAATCCTATATACCCTAAACGAATCACCAATAGATACCACAGCAAACTGCAATTGGAATATACAATTTTGGAAAATAACCTCATAAATTAGCACCAAAAATAATTTTTTTCTTTTTCTCTTTTTTCCTTTTTTTTTTTAATAGACAAAAAGGGAGTATTTTGACAAGCAACAATCAAAGGGGGCACATCCCTAGTATACCAAGGGTATACGAAGGGCGCCAAAAGGCTATAAAGGACCAAAAAAATTAATGCAACCCGATATAATCAATGAAATAGTACAAATAACAAAACCAACCACCCCCCTTCTAAATATATATATATATATATATATCACCTAAACAACCTCTAGACCACAGAAACAGGTAGCAAGTAAAAGTATCTTTCAAAACTTGAACTAATCACTTCATCCCCTCAAAGGTCTTATGGATCCATGCTTGCCAAATAGTCCAAAACAAATGTAGGTGCAAGAAAGGGAAAAATTCACTCCCTAAGAGGTGAAAGTTATCAAAGTCTCTTAGGACATTGATGACTAGGTAATGGCACATTGATTACAAAGTAAAGAGACATGAATGACTATATTTAAAAGACAGAAAAATCTCTATCAAACTCAGTCATCAGGAGGGTGTGTCATATGTTCTCTGATTCATCAAATTTTCAGTTGGTGGGGTGAGGAGGAGATTTTGACTTAATCATTGGTGTGAAACATCATCCTGATGCACTATTTCCAGATTTTTCAATATTTAATGTAAAAAGATGCTTGAATTAGAAATAGCAAGGGTTGGTGTGACTCATGCTTGGCTCAGGGAGCATTCTCAGTTTTGAATGTAAAAAATATAGTTTTGAATGAATTTTAAAAATCATTCTCAGTTTCTACAAAGAGGCAAAATTTAGCGCAATGGCTTAGGGAGCATGTGAACTACTTTGGTTGAAGATCATTTTGAAAGATTTGAATATTCAATGGGATGGCCCAATGAGACTTTACTACGACAACAAATCTGCAATCAGTATTGCACACAATCCAATGCAACACGATCGAACAAAGCACATAGGGATAGACAGACCTTTTATTAAGAAAAGCTAGATAGTGGATTGATTTGTACTCCTTATGTGTCTATTGACCGCTAACTTGCAGATATACTCACCAAATTTTAACCAGTGCAAAGTTTCAAGTAAGTATATCCAAGTTAGGAATGAAAAACATTTATTCACCAGCTTGAGGGGGAGTGTGGAATAATGAAATTAGAAAGTTGTAATTGTATTATATTGTAATTAGGAAGTGAATTAGGTGTAATTGAAGGGATTGGTTGTAATTAGGTTATGAAGGTTACTAATTTTGGTGCTAGGAATGTATATATGTACGGGTCTCTGTATAGATTAAAAAGAAGAAGAATCAAGGAATTTTCTACCTTTTATTCTTCAATCTCTCTTCTACACAAGGAACCTAGCAAGTAGAGCATCCCAACTCTATAACAGTATAAAACATTTGGCATAGCCACCCATCAAGCCTCTAAGAACCTCTTTCCTTATTTGCCACCCATGAAACGACCAACAAAAAACCATCCATTACAAGATTGAATGAAACCAAAGCCTTTGCTTGCATTAGGCCCTCCAACAGAGCTAAAATATTAGACCCAGTGGAAAAGCTTCACTTGCAAGTCTAGATTAAGCTTTTATTATTGAACTTTGGCAATCTCTAATCCTACCACTGATCCCAAGTTGTTGTGGGGTATCCAAAGAGCATCCATCAAAGTTTAACTTGACTACTCTCTCAATCAATAGTGATCATATTTGAGATGTCTTCCAAGCCAACTACTTTGACTTGCAAACAAGACATCAATCTAGTAATAAAGAAGGGGTACCTATGAAGGCTTCACTAGTAGAAACCCAAAGGAGGATAAGGAGTAAAACAAGTCCCAAACCACATCTAATGTCAACATCCTAAAAAATCCTTACATTTATTTCCCACCATATTATCAAAATCAAACTGAGGCTAATAATACCCCATAGAACCCTACCTCTAGCATGACTCATAAAGCCTCTGAAAGAAATGGCCAACATTTTTGCCACTGTACAAGGTGGAACTCAAATGATCCCAGAAAGGATGAACGAACGATCCCATAAACTCAAAGCTATGGGCACTAAAAGAAAAGATGATCAATTGATTCACCACTTTCCTTTCACTTGATACATCACTCTAGATTGACAGCTTTAAAAGGTCCCTACTTTTGAAGCTTATTATTGGTATTAATAATCTTACTAGCCATAAGCTATGTAAAAGCCTTTACTTTGGAAGGGGTTTTAAATTTCCAAATAAAATTAGTCAAAGCAAAAGGGACAAAGGTGGAAAAATGAGAAATTTAAAGAAAAAACTAAGAACAAGCTTGAAAAGATTAAAGACCAAACCTTCACATCAGGTAGGAAGATGATAAATACACATGAGCTATAGAATACATTAAGAGACCTAATTCCTCAATTTCTTGATCTAGGAGATTTTAACAAAATTAAAATTCCTAGACAAGGTAATGGAGGAGGATATGAAAACAATGGAGATAAGGGACTTTCTCATAATATCTTAGATGATTAATAGAGAAAGAAGTTCATGGAAATTTTATAGTTAGATGCACAAAATCATAAATACTGCAAATGAGTTGGGTTTTGGTCCTTCTATTAGGTTCCTCATTTAGTGAACCAAGTTGCAAATTAGTTAGCCAAACAAGGAGCAAAGCATTTGGCCACCTTTGTTGAAGACTTCCTTCCCCCTCAAGTGTTTATTGTCTTTTTCAAATATATATATATATTGGTTTTTCTCATTTTGAAGTTAGCCTAGTTTTTGTGGATCTAGTTCTTAGTTACTTTCTAACTAACCTTTGTACATCTTTGAAGGATTGCACATTCTTCTTGTACTTATCAATTGATTGATGAATGAAGATGGTTGTTGCTGATAAAAAAAATAATAAAAAAACTAGGTTTCGCAAGAGATACCCAAACACCATCAAAATTCGTTCAAGGTTTCGCAAGTCGAGTGGCTTAGTTCATGAGAAAAATATGGTATCATCTAGAAACTATAAATGATTTACCCTTATGCTATAGATCTAACAACCAAAAAGCGCTTTATGAAGTCACACTGCTCTGCTTTCAACAGCAATCTACTAAAACTATCAACCACTATAGTGAAAACAAAGGGAAATGGAAACACGCCTTGTCTTAAGCCCATAAATGCCCTAATCCATCCTCTAGCATGCTCATTAATTAACATAACAAACTTAGTTGTAGATATTTTTTTTATAGGTAAAAATAAGCAATTAAATTAAAGGCGCACCAAAGCACGCACGGAGCAAAAAAATGGCACCAAAAGGCAAGCAAAAGGAAAATGGCAACAACAATTACCAATCAATACAAAACCAAAGCCTTAAAGACCTAGTAAAACATAAAGCCCCCAACTGACCCTCTTACCTTCTCTACACTTGAACACAAGAAATGTCCTACTCTTTGGCTCCTTACCATTGAATCATGAAAAAAAACACTTTGATTCCTTAAACAAACTAGATAGGAACAAGAATTGTTTTTTAAGCTCTAACCAATGACTATGATTTTTCTTGTCATCCCTATCTTTAACCCTCTCAAACAACCTTCTACTCCCTTATAATTAACAAAACACATGGGATTTTTTTTTTTTTTGGTCTCGCCCTTGGGTTTTAGTCCCAAAAGACACAAGATATGACTCATCCTTGGATGGTAGTCCCAAAATAGTCAATCATTATAATAGAACATTTTTTAGAGCATGGACAAATGATATATGCATGGTTGAGAATTATCAACTAATTATATGTGAGAAAATGGATGACGCAAAGCAAAGATGGAACCATATGCAACATTTATGCATATTTGTCATTAGTGCATATTTGCTAAATTACTAATGATTATAAAAATAAAAATAAAATAAAAAAATAAAAAAGTTTACATGATGTTGTATGTTTTAATTTGATTCAACTTTTTATCAATATAAATGGGATGGTTATAAACTCTCCTACTGAATTGTGAACTTACCATATCCCTTTCCCTCTTAGAAGCAAGTTAGGAAACAATTGCTAAGATTGATGCACTTGTAATATGGGTTAACATTAGTGAACCATGGGGTTTTCGTATGTACAAAGAAATATTGTATATGTATTCATTATATGAAAGGAATTATACTTTGTTAATTGTTTGTTTCAAAAGTTTATCATAAGACATATACTTCTTTATAACAGGTCTCCACATTGTTACTTTGCAGAAAAAAAATAAAAAAACCTACCTAAAATTCATCATTTTTTCTATCCTAGGTTTTGAGAGAATTAATTAGTGAGTCCAAAATCTAGAGTGAGACATAATAGTTTATCAATTTTTTGTATGCCAAGGTAAGAGAGGTTGAGGTTAGAGAAGATTTAGAGGGATTTTCTTTGGGGTGGTGGGGCTCTTGTGTAGAAACCGTATCTAATAAGGTAGAAAATGGTCCATTTCAAGGAAAAAAAAGGGGATTAGGTGTGAGAAATCTCTTTGTAATGAATAAAGTCCTTCTATGCAAGTGGTATTGGCAATATGCCAATGAAAGAGAGACCCTCTGGAAGCAAGTCATTGGTCAAAAGTACAAAGAAGATGATGGGAGGTGGCATTTCTACAAGGTAAGTGAAAGGTATGGCGTGGGGCTATGTAAGCTATAAGAAAGGAGTGGTATATTTTGAATAGCAGATTGGCTTTACAAATGCGTAATGGTCAGAAAGTGAGAATCTAGAGGGACAAATGGTGTGGATATGTGCCACTTTGTGAGTCCTTTTCTTCCTTATTTGCCCTCTCTTTGTCTAAGGATGCTTAGGTGGCGGATGTATGTAACCCTAAAGGTGAAGGGGGTGGTTGGATCCCTCAGTTCTCAAAGGCCTTTAATGATTGGAAGTTGGAAAATGTGAAGCATTTTTTGCTAAAGATTTAAACAACTAGGGTGCACAGGGATGTGGATTGACAAGGTGATTTAGATAGCATCGAGGTGTGGGAACTTTTTGGTCAAATCTCTCTATTCTATTTTGGTGCTCGGAGACCCTTTTTTGTTCCCTAGTAGTAGCATCTGGATATCTTGTACTTAAGGTGGCTTTTTTCGCTTGGGAGGCAACTTGGGGGAAAGTCTTAACTTTGGACCAAATCCAAAGAAGGGAGTTCTATTAGGCAAATAAATGTTTCCTTTGCCACTTTGAAGTAGAAACGGTTGATCACATTCTTCTTCACTGTGCAAAGTCACGGGTTCTTTGGCATCTGCTCTTTTCCATCTTTGGGATGTCTTGGATTAAGGAAACTCTTATTGGGTGACATGGGTCCTTCATGGGTAAAGTCCGTAAAAAGACTTGGGAAATAACCCCTTTTATATATATTTTGGACAATGTGGAAGAAAAGGAACTTGTTAGCGTTTGACAATGAGGAATTATCAATCCAAAGATTAAAAAAATCTTTTGTATGTAATTTGTGGTCTTGGTCTAGGGTTTCTTAAGATATAAGTCCTAACTCTCTTGTTAGCTTCATTGATTGGTTAAACTCAAAGTAAGGGTAGGGGACGTTTTTTGCTTTTTTCCCTTTCCCTTTGAAGTGAGCCTTTAGGTTATTGCTATATACTTCATGTATACTTGGGGGCGTTGTTTTTGGCATCTCCTCTCTCTTTGTATACTATTTGTCTTTACCTATCCAAATAAATAAATAAATAAATCTTTTATTTAGTTATTTATTATTATTTTTTGTGAGAAAAAGGTAAGTCGTTGCATTTGAACATGGTAAGTATACCAAAAGATGAGAAGTATGCCTATAGCTCTAATGAGCCAAAAAATCTACATATCTTATGAAGGAACCAAAATAAGTACAACCCAAGATCACACTACACATTTCAAGGGGGTACATCAATTTGTCCTGAGTTATCAAAAAACAACCACCAAAATTAAACTTTAATAGAGTTCACTACATGTGAAAACAACATAGAACAAGTATCCCACTTCTTTAATCTACAAATATGATTCCAATCTAGCGTTAACAACCTCAAAGAGATAGTAGCAAATGCATTTGTGGTGGAAGTCCACAAAGAAGTATAGAACTCGAGTCCTAAAGAGCCTCCATAGATCTCCATCCATCCTCAAAAATTTCCATTCTTAATAAATAGTCCAAATCACAATCATAAAAACTGACCTCTCCAAAGACCTTAAAAGCCTATGAAGGACACAACTATCATCTATGTCACACTTTTAGGGGATGCCCAAACAAGCCTACTAAGTGGGAATAGCTTATTTCACCGTCTCAAAGCTAGTAGGTAGTGTAAAAAAAGATGGTAAAAAAGATTCCACTGCTAGCCAAGCACATAACATAACAATCAGGCCAAAAATCTTTAAAAGGCCTTCTCTTTTGGAGCATGTCATTGGTATTAACTTTCTTTGTTGTCACAATCCATGCAAAAGCTTAACTTTAAGAGGGGCTTTTGAGTTGAAATGAAATTGACAAATAAAAAAGGTAATCAAATTGACAAACATAGACAAAGCTTTGAAAAGGAGATTAACTAAGTAAAAAACTAAAGTGGTCAAAGACAAAATTCTCACATTTGGAAAGGTAAGCAAAAAACATATGTGGAATAGTGAGGACAAGAGAGACACTAGCTCCTCAAATTCCTAGATGGAAAGATTATGACAAAAATTAAAATTCCACTAATGAGAGAAAAAAGAAAGGTGTTCTTGCAACCCTAAAGATATTTGGAAAATGAACACTAAGTGGTTGCTAGCCCTACCAAAAATCCTTCCAAAAATAAAATTTTTAATCTGTCTCCTACAGGGTAAAAAAATAAATAAATAAATAAAATAAATAAATAAACAAGAAAAATCAATAGTTTACCAATTCTTTTACTTGTTTAACTCTATTAGGATATTGCTTTAAATAGTTCATTACATAGTTTCACCCCTCCTTCAAGGTTTTCCACAGGAAATTTTTCTTTTTTACATTTTAGATTTGTGAATTCATCCCTACCAGTGAATGAGCATTTATTTATGGTAGCCCATTAAAATAATTATATTGTTTTGAGGGTGTAGAGAGTTTATATATGTTGGTGAAAAATGTCTTTACTAATACTATGTACTCTTAATCAAAGGCTTCTTTAGATTGTAAGGTCACTTCCTTTCTAAATATATTCAATTGTGCAGGAAGGGTTATGACCATTGTATAGATTTCTATTTTTCCTTTGCCTTAGCCACTTTTGACACATTTTACGTACATCCAATGTTCTTGGGTTGCATATTTCTTCTTGATAGGTCCTTTGAATAAACTTGTCTTTGTCTATCAAAAAGGAAACAAAATAAAAACAAACAGACAGGAAAAAAAGTTCAACTTATTTACAAGCACCACCCCTACCATACCTAAATTATAAATTATAAGATAAAAATAAACAATAAATGAAGTAGGAACTTCAAGATTTGAGGTGCTAGCAAGTGCACTTTCAGTTCTTTCTTCTGTAGTCTAGAGGAAGAGAAGGCCTCAAAAACTAGATGAATAGTTGGAAGAAAAAATATTGACATTTCAATGGGTTGTAACTCCTTTAGTTGGTTGTCATTTCACTTAAATTCTTAAATCACCCAACCCACAAGCAAACCAATTGCTAAGTGAGAAGCTTCATGCTAGAGGCATTTATAACAAATTTTAAACACCCCTAAGTTATACCATTATTATGATCCTTTATTAAGACTACATGATTTTCTATGCTCAATTCATTTTTTAAGGCTATAACCATCCTCATAGATTTTCGGTTGAAAGTGGGGCTACAACTTGGTTAAGTTTAACTCAACCTTATCCGACTTTTTACAAGTTTAAGCAACTTAATTTGTAATTTTGGTTCTTGGACAAAAAATTGTCAATTTGGGTTGAGTGGCTCAAGCAACCCAAGTCTAACTCAAACCTGATTATATATTTGTATAAAATTTAAATTTTATATATACATATATGTGGAAATATGGGATTATGATTTGTAATTAAGTGCCAAGATTAGAAGGATTGTGTTAGGATACTTTCTATTTTTATGGATGAGAGAATCTCTCCTTGTGTTAGGATACTTTCTATTTTTATGGATGAGAGAATCTCTCCTAATTAGTTATTGTTTCCTTAGAGATAGTGATTGTGCATATTATATGGCTTAGATTAGGAATCCCACTTGTATATATATAGGTCACTTTGTATTCAGTTTTGAAAAAGAAAAAAGAAGAATATTTTCTTCATGGTATCAGAGCATTCAGATCTGAACCACGTATAAAAAAATAAAAATAAAAATCATCTTTTTCCATGGAGAGTAGAACGGAAGGATCAAACTCGGAGGTGACGTCCAGACCTGAAGCAGTTCACTCCGGCAGTGCCAGCACCACAGACGGCATCATTCTTCCCATAACAGGTCATAAACTCAATGGGCAGAATTTTATTCAATGGGCTCAGTCTGTTCGGATCTTCATCTGCGGGAAAGGTAAGGAAGAATACCTTACGGGAGCCATTATTCAGCCGAAGGAAGATGATCCAGGATACCGAACCTAGAAGTTGGAAAATAGTATGGTGATGTCTTGGTTAATTAACTCTATGACCAATGACATAGGAGAAAACTTCATGTATTATGGCACAGCAAAGGAGATATGGGATGCAGCTAGAGAGACCTACTCCAACATCGATAATACCTCAGCGATTTTCGAAATCAAGAGTATTCTCCAGGATCTTCGACAAGGAGATTCAACTGTTACCGAATATTTTAATATCCTTACACGGTATTGGCAACAACTCGATATTTATGAAGAATTGGTTTGGAAGTGTCCCAAAGATGGACTCCTATACAAGAAGGTCATTGAAAAGGAACGCATCTACAAATTTTTACTTGGCCTTAATAAGAATTTAGATGAGGTACGTGGAAGAGTTCTAAGTATTAAGCCATTACCTAGTGTTAGGGAAGTTTTTTCTGAAATTCGCAGAGAGGAAAGCAGACAAAAAGTGATGTTGGGAACCCAAAATTCCTCCAAAAATCTTGAGAACTCAGCCCTAGTTGCACGAGGAACCCAATCCAACAACAACAACCACCAAACGAAGAAGAATCGTCCATGGTGCGACCATTGTAGAAAACCTGGACACACGAAAGAGACTTGCTGGCATCTACACGGTAAACCTGCTGATTGGAAACCTTCTCGGCCACAGCAAAATAGAGAAGGTCGGGGTTACACCGCTACAGCCGAAGAAGACACATCTGGCACTAGCTCAAATCCTGGACCGTTTAGCAAAGAGCAATTGGAGGCACTACAGAAAATGTTCCAACAGACTCTTCAATCAACTGGAACAACTATTGGTACCGCATCTGTAGCCCAGAAAGGTATTTTTTCCCATGCCCTAAATGTTAGACAGGAAAATCACACTACATGGATAGTGGACTCAGGAGCTTCAGATCACATGACTGGGAATCTCATGGTTTTTCATGAATATACTCCTTGCCATAACAATTCCTCTGTTCGAATTGCCGATGGAACCCTTTCTAGGGTATTCGGCACAGGTTCAGTTATTATTTCCAAGGATATTACTCTTCACTCCGTGCTCTATGTTCCGAAATTGGATTGCAACCTATTGTCTATAAGTAGACTAACATAGGATCTTAATTGTGTTACTAAATTCCTTCCTCACATGTGAGAATTCCAGGCCTTGAACTCTGGGAAGAGGATTGGCAATGCTGAGGTGCGTGCTGGACTTTACCTTCTGAGAGCTGAGGAAATTCGAAGGCTACCAATGAAGACTGCTTGTGTAGTTTCCAACCCTATTACCAAGACGGATAGTGTTGTTATGTTATGGCACTACCGATTAGGTCACCCAAATTTTTCCTATCTTGAAAAACTATATCCATCATTATTCAATAAAAATTCCAAAAATTTTCAATGCGAAATATGTCAATTGTCCAAACATACTCGCAACTCCTATTCTATTCAACCATACAAACCATCTCATCCTTTTTCCTTGATTCACAGTGATGTTTGGGGGGCCTCTAGAATCAACAACATTACAGGTTCTAGATGGTTTGTCACCTTTGTTGATGACCACACTCGAGTGACTTGGGTATTCCTTATGAAGAAGAAATCAGAAGTGAGGGAAATATTTGAAAACTTCAACAACATGGTTCAGACGCAGTTTCAGGCAAAAATTCAAGTCCTTCGGACAGATAATGCTCGAGAATACTATCACAACACTCTTGGGTCATATCTTCTGGAGAATGGCATTGTACATCAAAGCTCGTGCATTGATACTCCACAGCAAAATGGAGTTGCAGAAAGGAAAAATAGACATTTGATGGAGGTTGCACGATCCCTCATGATAGCTTCAAACGTGCCTAAACAATTATGGGGTGAAGCTGTACTCACAGCAACCTACTTGATCAACCGAATGCCTTCTAGGATTCTTCAATTTAAAACCCCGTGTCAAATCCTCCTCGCTGCATATCCATCCGCTCGAATAATCTCGTCTATCCCAATCAAAGTCTTTGGTTGTACTGCTTTCGTTCACATCCATAAGTCCCTACGTAGTAAACTTGATCCGACAGCCACTAAATGCATCTTTCTCGGTACTCACCAAACCAAAAAGGATACAAGTGCTACTCTCCAACAACCAAGAAATTCTACACTTCCATGGATGTCACTTTCTTCGAAAATCAACCCTTCTACCCCAAAATTGCAATTCAGGGGGAGAACTGGTCCACAGATGAATTCCAATTCTGGGAAACCGAAATCAGCACTACTTCTCCTTTGAGTTCATCACTGCCTCCTCAAACAGATACTACTCTTTCTGTCCCCGAAAACAATTCCTTGGATGTCCCTTCTATCATACCTGAGTCAACTACACAAGGCAGTAAAGAGGTAATAGTTTATTCTAGAAAAAATTTAAAGGAAAAGCCCGAGAAACCTCCTCAAAAGGAGCCCGAGGACAGCACTCCACCTGAGCAGAACCAAGAATTGGACCAGGATCCAAGCAACCCAAACTCACAACCAGGTAACACAATTTATGATCTAAATTCCAATAATGACCTTGATGATCTTGATCAACCCATTGCTTTAAGGAAAGGTGTAAGATCCTGCACTCAGCATCCAATCAGTAATCATGTGTCCTATGGAAAGCTTTCACAGAATTTCCAAGCGTTCATCACTTCTCTTGAAGATGATCGTATCCCATCCAACATCCAAAAAGCACTTCAACAACCTGAATGGAAGACTGCTGTTCAGGAAGAAATACAAGCATTGGAGAAAAATGGGACATGGGAAATCTCAGAATTACCAGAGTGTAAGAGGCCTGTTGGATGCAAGTGGATATTTACCGTGAAGCACAATCCAGATGGAAGTATAAACAGGTTCAAGGCTCGACTAGTAGCTAAAGGATTTACACAATCCTATGGCATTGATTATGAAGAGACATTTGCACCAGTAGCAAAGCTCAACTCCATCAGAGTGTTATTGTCAGTTGCAGTAAATTTGGACTGGAATCTGCACCAACTTGATGTCAAAAATGCATTTCTCAACGGAGAACTAGAAGAGGAAGTCTACATGAAGATTCCACCTAGTATGGAAACTCCAGAAAATTCAGGAAAAGTGTGTAAACTGAGAAAGTCCCGATACGGTCTAAAACAGTCACCTAGGGCCTGGTTTGATCGACTGACTAGAGTTGTGAAAAAACATGGGTTCATCCAATGTCAAGCAGATCACACACTGTTTATGAAGCACTCTAAGGAAGGTGAAATGACTTTGTTCATTGTCTATGTTGATGATATTATAATTACCGGAGACGATGAAGAAGGGATAGGGAATCTCAAGAAGCTGCTAGCAAGAGAATTTGAAATCAAAGATCTTGGACAACTCAGATACTTTCTTGGCATGGAAATTGGCAGAACTAAGGAGGGAATTGTGGTCACGCAAAGGAAGTATGTCCTTGATCTACTTCAGGAGACTGGAATGCTAGGTTGTAAGCCAGTGGACACGCCTATGGATCCTATTGGTAAGATTGATAAAGATAATGACAGTCATCCAACTGACAAAGACAGGTACCAGAGGTTAGTAGGAAAGTTGATCTACTTAACTCACACAAGGCCCGATATTGGTTTCGCTGTGAGCATGGTAAGCCGCTACATGAACAATCCCACTGAAAGACACATGAAAGCCGTATACAAAATTTTACAGTACCTTAAAAAGAGCCCGGGTAGAGGACTCTACTTCAAGAAAACCTCAAGTAGGGAAGTTGAGGTATTCACAGATGCTGATTGGGCAGGATCCTTGACAGATCGGAGGTCAACTACTGGGTATTGTTCCTATGTATGGGGAAACTTGGTGACTTGGAGAAGCAAGAAGCAGTCCGTAGTGGCGAGAAGCAGTGCAGAGGCAGAATTCAGGGCAATGGCTCATGGGATATGTGAAGGAATGTGGCTCCAAAGAATACTCAAGGAACTTGGAATTATATCAAACTCCATTATGACAGTTTTGTGTGATAACAAGGCTACCATAAGTATTGCAAAGAATCCAATTCAACACGACAGAACCAAGCACGTGGAGATAGACCGTCACTTCATCAAGGAGAAACTCGAAGGGGGAACAATCAGACTTATGTATATTCCTTCAAGTCGTCAAACAGCAGACATTCTGACAAAGGCACTTCCAAAGGCCACCTACGAAAACATGAAAAGCAAGTTGGGAATGCTAGACATCTACTACCCAACTTGAGGGGGAGTGTGGAAATATGGGATTATGATTTGTAATTAAGTGCCAAGATTAGAAGGATTGTGTTAGGATACTTTCTATTTTTATGGATGAGAGAATCTCTCCTTGTGTTAGGATACTTTCTATTTTTATGGATGAGAGAATCTCTCCTAATTAGTTATTGTTTCCTTAGAGATAGTGATTGTGCATATTATATGGCTTAGATTAGGAATCCCACTTGTATATATATATAGGTCACTTTGTATTCAATTTTGAAAAAGAAAAAAGAAGAATATTTTCTTCAATATAAACACATATTATTTAATAGTGTCGTATTAATATCCATTTCATTTTGTGTACAAAGACATTATATAGAGTTGAGGATTAACGCACCTTTGAAGAGTTAGTTATTTGAATGTCATGAACAATTACTTTCTTCTTTTTTTTTTGAAAGGAAATGACAAAGGAATATATTGATAAAAAGGAATTACAAGAGAAGGATGAGAAATCCTCCCACCAAAGAAAAACAAGACTACATGTAATCAAATATAAGAAAATATAAAGAAAAAACAAGCAAACACTCTAGTTAGACCAACCCATTGGGATTACACACCGCTAACCAATCAAGTTGTAACACGTTAAGAGGTATCCCCTTAAAAACCTTAGAACAAAAAGGCCCAAGAAAAGCTAGGAAACAAATAGAATCCCAAAGATTCTCTTAATTCCTTGCTTTATCCTCAAAAATCCTTGCATTTCTTTCCCGCCACACCACCCACATTAAAGCGATGCACGCGTCTTACCATAAAACAATCTCTCTCTTAGAAGATCCAAAACCATTAAAATTAGTAGATAACATGTCAGAGATGCTCCTTGGGGGGACCCAATCCATCTTTGCTAATTGAAATAATCTGTACCACAACCCCATCGTCAAAGAGCAATGGAGAAAAAGGTGTTTTACTGTTTCTCCATGCTTCATGCACAACTTACAAATGTCGTGACTAAGTGCTTTGTAGGGTCTTCTCAACTGTAGTAAGTCATTAGTATTAACCTTCTTGTGAGCCACCAACCAGACAAAGGACTTGACTTTGAAGGGGACTTGAGAATTCCAGACGAACTTAGTAGGGAAAACTGGAGGCGAATCAGAAAATTGAGATAAGGCAAGAAATAAAGATTTGACTGTGAAAAGTCCTGAAGGAGATAAAGACTAGGATCTCATATCTGGAACCGAAGGTGATATATGTAGACGATCAAGAGACCGCATGAGGCCTTCTAAATCTTCTATCTCAGAATCGAAGAGATTTCGACGAAAGTTAAAGTTCCAAGAGAATGGGCGAGTAGATCCAAGAATTGAAGAAATAGGAGTATTTTTATCCGTGACTACACTAAGTAGTCTTGGATATTGGACCCCCAAAGGTTGGTCCCCCCACCACAAGTCTACCCAGAACCGAATTCTATCCCTGTCTCCTACCATAAACCGAGTAAACTTGGAAAACTCTTAGGAGACTTGTGCAATGGCCTTCGAAGGACAACGATGTGACCATCTGACTATATTGTTGACATCCCAACCATTGGAGTGTGTTCCATAAATGCTTAAAATAACCTGATGCCATAGAGCTAAACCTCCCTAGGATATCTCCACAACCACTTCCCTAAGAGAGCGACATTCCTTACAGAAATCTTTCCAAATCCCAATCCTCCTTTCGTCTTCGGCTTACACACTACGTCCCAACTAACCGGATGATCTCTTTTGCCTTCCCCTACTCTTGACCATAAAAAATCTCTTTGCAATCTCTTAATTTTTGCTGCCACTGAGGCGGGAATCTTAAACAAGGAGAGAAAGTAACATGGCATATGGGTGAGACAAAATGTATTAATTATAGATAAAAAGAAAATGAGAAGGATAAGGGGTCTTCCCCACAAAATATAAGAAGTTGGTCAAAGAATGACTAAACTCCCCCACTATACAAGGAAACCTATTTAAAAAGTTTAGTCCACTTAAGGATATACATCAATCCCGAATAAAGCTCCTCTCACTATACCCTTTTGAATTACAAACAGAAAGTCAATTAAGTTGAATAATAGTATGTGGAGTGCCTTTAAATGCATTGGTACAAGAGGCCCAAAAGGTGGAATAGAAGTGAAGTAGATCCCACAACATCTCTACCAATCTCTGCTTTTCCTCAAATATCCAAGCATTTCTCTCTTGCCACACAATCGAAAGCAATATCATGAATAATTAATTTGTCTTTCTTAATTTTATTTTTATGATGTATTTTTGTTATTATGTAAAAAAAAAAAATGGTTCTGAACTTCTAAGTTACTTCTAGGACATATTAGAGAAATCACCCTTTTTTTAATTGTGATGGGTTGTGCTTGAATAAATAATTACGATCTGAAATTTCTTCTTGAAATATGTAAGAACTATAACTCCAACTTTTAATTTGATTGTTTACTTGGAAATTGCTTGAAAATGTTTTATAATCATATGTGATCATCTTTTGTTTTATTTTATCTTTATTTTAGAGCTTTTGATTCATTTTACTGATTTTACCATAGGTTTGCAATTATTTCATTGCCTAAGCAATAGATATATTATAAATTTACATATTGGCATGTTAATATGTAATGGCTTTCAATTTCTGATTAAATGATGGTTTTTTTTTTTTTAACTTTTTGATAAGCAAGAAAGGCAGAGTATATAAATAAAAGCCAAAAAAAAGGGCATATAAAGTACATAAGACGCATACAAAGATGCCACAAGGCAAAGAACTCAAAGAGAGAAAACAAAAAACACTACTACCCCTTACTTGTAGCCTACCCAATTGACAAAATCTACTATAGAGATGGGCACATCCTTAACCCTCTTTGACCCATTCGAAAACATAACTTATTAAAAAGGATTTGAACTCTTGATTTGATAGCTCTACATTGTCAAAAGCTCTGGGCAGAGAAGGTGAAGTAACTAATCTCTGGTTCATTTACTGGCTATCACTAAGCCGGTCAGAGAGTGGCAGGATGATCTGGGTGTGATGTAAGTTTTTTTTAGATTGTTGAGACATGATGAAGTGCAAAGTTGAAAAGTTTGAAGTGGAAAGAAAGTCTTTTCAGGTAAAGTTTGAAGGATCGAAGGGTGGGACTTGGGTATCAGTAACAGAAAGGAGCCGTGGTTTTGTTGTATCAGTAGGATTTGGAAAGGAGGAGTTGGATTGGTTAACGGAGCCTTTGAAGAAAGCTGTGGAGTTGGAGAATACCAGGGGATTTACACGAAAGTTCAGGGGCGAGAATAAGATTCATTTGATGGAGATTTGCTTCAACAATAGAGGGCGATTCATGAAAATCACCGAGATTGCTACAAGAAGGAAACCTCTACTTCTTGTCATTCCCGAGGGTGTTAAAGGTAATGGATGGGAAGTCCTTAGGAGGGCGATTCTTGCAGTGCAAGATTATTCTGATCAAGTCGGAGAAGAGTTGAAGAAGACGTTTGGCAATACTCAGATGAGTAAAAGCATATATAGAGGTGGTCGGTCATACGCAAAGGTGGTTGCAGAGGATGGAATTAGGAGTGGAGTTCCATTATCAGCTGGAAAATGGGCCAGAGCCGTAATATGTGAATACAAAGAAAAAGTCCAAGACTGGACTCATGAAGGCAAGGCCATTGCGAGGATGATGGGTGCGAAAGGTATGGTGTCTATAAATCCCATTTCCGCCTTCAAGGGGTGTTTCTTTGTGAGTACAGCAGGAAGAGCAAAATGATTCCAAGAGCAGAAGAGACTTTTAGTGAAAGAAAGGCCTGTTCTCCTAAGAAGATGGTCGCCAAGAGAAAATATGATTATTCCCAGAAAATTCAGAAGGGGTTGGTTAGAGTTGAAAGGCCTTCATTTTCACTTGTGGGAGGAAGACCAACTGAAATTCATCTTGAAGAAGTGGGGGAGGGTGACGGAGGTAGCAAGGGAAGTCGTGAATATGTTGGACTTGACGAAGGTGAAGCTGTGGGTGGAGATGCATCCTAATGTCGTGCTTGCAGCGTTGCTTGAGGTGGAAGACGGGGCCTGGAAACATACAGTAGCAGTTTCAGTCATCGGAGAAGAGGGTGAAGACAACACTGTCACGTCCGAGACGACCCACTACAGGTACGAGTGGTTGAAAGAGGGGGGTTGCGTCTCTTAGACGACAAAACTTGCAGAGGGGCTACGAGGTAGTATCAGGGGCAATGAGTGCTACAGTAGGGAGCTCCTTCCCTGGGCACGTTATCGGTGCTCAAGTACAAGTATGGCGGCCAAAAAGGAGAAAGGATGGGAAAGGAGCAGATTGGGCGTAGTAGAAGAAAGCAGTCTTGGGCCCATAGAGCCTGAGACTTCTACTAAAGCCCATCCAGTAAGGGCCCAAAGAGGAAGAAGGAGTTGTGGGCTTCACGCTGGCCCAGACGCCCCTCAAGCCCATGACGCAGCGGCATCCCCTTCTTCTCTCCAGCAGGTGGGCTCCTCTGCAAAAGCGACCACGCAGCCTCGTTCAGGCAATGAGAGGGCCGGAGTCGAGGTAATTCATGGAGAGGATGGTCGGGCCGATGAGTTACAGGCCCAGACTTTATCCAACCCTAGCCCACCTTCAGAGGCAGAAGAGGTTAGTTACGAGCGTCAGACAGTGGGCTCTAAATCAATAGGCCCGTCGGGGTTGGGCCAATTTCTAGGAGGATCGAAGTCCTCTGGCATGAAAGGTAAGTCTCGAGAGGAAGAAAGCACAGCGAGAAAGGGGAAAACTCCAATGGTTCAGAGGGAAGACTTCACGCAAGGGGAAAAGACGATGGATTCAAGGAAGATGTGGTCCAAACTCTTCCTTCCAAGCGTGGCTCGCCGTCATGGACAATGGAGTAGCAGCGAGCCTCTTCCCCTACGGAGCGCAGCGCCACTTAGTGAAGTCCGCAATCTGGAAGAGGATGGCGGGATGGGATCTCAACAGATACGAGGTCTCGGAGAGAGTCCCATCTTCCATTGTCTTCTACCAAGGAAATGCAACAGCTGGTCGAAGGAAGATACCTCGACGTCAAGAGGAGAGATGGACTCGCGAAAATCCCAACTCGAAGATGACAAAGGAGGATTTACGGGCCGAGCGGGGTACGATCCTTGTGGTTCTTCAGTCACGGAGTCACCTTCTATTCCAAGAACCAGAGGTAAAGAAAGCATTTTGGAAGGAAATTGTGAAATTCCGGGAGTGGAAAACTTGGAGGAAAGTCAGTCTTTTTCTTCTCAGCCACCCGAGCCTTATTCCTCTCCTTTCTGTAATCTACAAAAGCATCAGCCGAGTCCCTCCGGTCCTCATCTCCCAATTTCAGAATTTCTTTCCCAGTCTCCTTCGGTAAATCAAGGTAAATTTAAATTTTTTCCTGAAATAGGCGATGTTGGCCCCTTAAATTTTGTTGGCATCCCTGTCCATGTTGAGGAGGAGAATCAGAGGATTGTTTCTAACCAGGTGTCCGAGAGATCTACACCTGGGAAGTCTTCTAATCTGATGTCAGGTAGTCCGGGGGTTAATGCGGCATCCCCACCGGAAGACTTTATTATCGATGGCCTGTCCCCTAGGAAAATGGCTAAAGTGCGAGAGGTTCTATGCTCTCTGGACATTAAGGTGTACTCTAAGAGGAAGAATAGAGGCCCATAGGCGTTTGAATCCAGGTGGATTTGGTTTGGAGGGTTAGGGCCTGAGTGTTTTTCCATGAAAATTATCAGTTGGAATGTCAGAGGTTTGGGTTCCAGTAATAAGCGAAGGGTGATTAAAGATTTCCTTAGGTTAGAGAATCCGGATGTTGTGATGATTCAGGAAACAAAAAAGGAGAAGTGTGACAGAAGGCTAGTGGGCAGTGTCTGGACGGTCAGAAATAAGGATTGGGTTATTCTCCCGGCGTGTGGGGCTTCAGGAGGGATTTTGTTCATTTGGGACTCAAAAAAGTTGTGCAAGGAGGAGGTGGTATTAGGCTCTTTCTCGATATCGGTCAAGTTCGCCTTGGAGGGCTGTGGACCTCTTTGGATTTCTGCAGTTTATGGTCCAAATAGTCCCTCACTTAGGAAGGAATTTTGGGTGGAACTTTACGACATTTATGGTCTAACTTTTCCGTTGTGGTGTGTGGGCGGTGATTTTAATGTCATAAGGAGAAGTTCAGAAAAATTGGGGGGCTCTAAGCTAACTTCAAGCATGAGGGACTTTGATAGTTTTATTAGAGAATGTGAATTGCATGATCCACCTCTTCGGAACGCATCATTCACTTGGTCAAATATGCAAGAGTCTCCTGTGTGTAAGAGATTAGACCGTTTTCTTTTCTCAAATGAGTGGGGGCAGCTCTTTCCCCAAGGCATTCAAGAAACCCTTATCAGAAGGACCTCGGATCATTGGCCAATTGCTTTGGATACCAACCCATTCATGTGGGGCCCAACACCTTTTAGATTTGAGAACATGTGGCTGCAACATCCTAGTTTCAAGGAGAACTTTAGAAATTGGTGGAGGGCTTTTCAAGGAAACGGATGGGAAGGCCACAAGTTCATGAGGAGATTACAATTTGTTAAAGCCAAATTGAAGGAATGGAATAAGCTTTCTTTTGGAGAGCTTAATGAAAAGAAAAAAAGTATCCTCAAGGATTTAGCTAATTTTGATGCCATTGAGCAGGATGGGGGTCTCACCTCTGAATTGTTAGATCAAAGAGCCTTAAGAAAAGGGGAGTTAGAGGAATTAATTTTGAGGGAGGAAATCCATTGGAGACAAAAAGCTAGGGTGAAATGGGTTAAGGAAGGGGATTGCAACTTTAAGTTTTTTCATAAAGTGGCTAATGGCAGGCGAAATAGGAAATACATCAAGGCGTTGGAAAATGAAAGGGGCATAGTGTTGAATAATGCCGAGAGAATCACAGAGGAGATCTTACTTTACTTTGAAAAACTCTACGCGAGTCCTATAGGAGAGTCTTGGAGTATTGAAGGATTAGATTGGTCCCCTATTTCGGAAGAGAGTGCGATAAATTTGGATGCCCCTTTCACTGAAGAAGAGATTTCTAAGGCCATTTTTCAAATGGATAGGGACAAGGCTCCGGGGCCTGATGGCTTTACTATTGCAGTATTCCAAGACTGTTGGGATGTGATTAAGGAGGATATAGTGAGAGTGTTCGCAGAATTTCATAGGAGCAGAGTTATCAATCAAAGCACTAATGCCTCTTTCATTGTTCTTCTGCTCAAAAAGAGTACGACAAAGAAAATCTCAGATTTTAGACCCATTAGTTTGATCACTAGTCTCTATAAGATAATAGCCAAAGTGCTCTCTGGGCGTCTAAGAGGGGTTTTACATGAAACCATCCATTCTACTCAAGGCGCTTTTGTTCAAGGGAGACAAATAATGGATGCAGTTCTCATAGCAAATGAGATAGTGGATGAGAGAAGACGATCAGGGGAGGAAGGTGTCGTCTTTAAAATTGAATTTGAAAAGGCTTACGATCACGTGAGGTGGGATTTTTTAGATCAAGTGTTGGAAAAGAAGGGGTTCAGTCCTAAATGGAGGAAATGGATGAGTGGATGTTTGTCCTCGGTATCTTATGCAGTATTGGTGAATGGTAGCGCTAAAGGTTGGGTTAAGGCATCGAGAGGATTAAGACAAGGTGACCCTTTATCCCCCTTTTTGTTTACTTTAGTAGCAGATGTATTGAGTAGGATGCTTTTAAGAGCAGAGGAGAGAAATATGTTGGAGGGTTTCAGGGTGGGTAGAAATAGAACTAGGGTATCTCATTTGCAATTTGCCGATGACACCATCTTCTTTTCTAACACTAGGGAGGAAGACTTGCAGACTCTCAAGAGTCTTTTGTTAGCATTTGGGCATAATTCTGGGCTTAAGGTCAATCTAGACAAGAGTAATATTTATGGTATCAATTTGGATCAAGCTCATATTTCAAGATTGGCCGAGACGCTTGAATGCAAGGCTTCTGGCTGGCCTATACTCTATATGGGTCTTCCTTTGGGTGGGAACCCCAGGGCAGGTGGATTTTGGGATCCTGTGATTGAGAGAATTTCAAGAAGATTAGATGGATGGCAAAAGGCATACCTATCCTTCGGAGGGAGGATAACTCTCATCCAATCTTGCCTTACCCATATGCCCTGTTACTTTCTTTATTTAAGTTACCCGCTTCAGTCGCTGCAAAAATTGAGAGGTTGCAAAGGGATTTTTTATGGTCAGGGATTGGGGAAGGCAAAAGAGATCATTTAGTCAGGTGGGATGTCGTGTGTAACCCGAAGGAAATAGGGGGTTTGGGTTTTGGGAATATTTCTCTGAGGAATCTCGCTCTGTTGGGGAAATGGCTGTGGAGGTACCCTAGAGAGGGTTCAGCTCTATGGCATCAGGTCATACTAAGCATTTATGGTTCACACTCCAATGGTTGGGATGCTAACACATTAGTCAGATGGTCACATCGCTGTCCTTGGAAGGCTATTACTCAAGTCTTTCAAGAGTTTTCCTCGTTTACTCGCTTAATGGTAGGAAATGGGGAAAGAATTCGGTTCTAGGAAGATTCGTGGTGGGGGGACCAACCTTTGGGATCCCAATATCCAAGACTATTTAGAGTTGTCTTGGATAAAAACATACCTATTTCTTCAGTTCTCGGTCCTACTCGTCCTTTCTCTTGGAATTTAAATTTCCGTCGTAACCTGTCAGATTCTGAGATAGAGGACTTAGAAGGCCTCATGCGATCTCTCGATGGATTGCATTTATCTCCTTCGGTTCCAGATGCCAGATTGTGGCCCTTATCTTCTTCAGGGCTTTTTTCAGTTAAATCTTTCTTTCTAGCTTTATCCCAATTTTCTGGATCTCCTCAGGTTTTTCCTTCTAAGTTCGTTTGGAATTCTCAAGTTCCTTTCAAAGTGCAGTCCTTCATCTGGTTAGTGGCACACAAGAAGGTGAATACTAATGACATGCTACAAGTGAGAAGACCCTACAAAGCCCTTAGTCCTGATATTTGTATTCTGTGCATGAAGCATGGGGAATCAGCTGATCATATTTTTCTTCATTGCTCCTTGGCGATTGGGTTGTGGCACAAGTTATTTCAGTTAGCTAAAATGGATTGGGTCCCCCCGAGGAGCATCCTTGACATGATGTACATCAAATTTAATGGATTTGGTTCATCTAAGAGGGGGATAGCCTTGTGGCAAGCTGCAATCATCGCTCTTATTCGGATTGTGTGGTGGGAAAGAAATGCGAGGATTTTTTAGGATAAAGCAAGGAATTCAGAGTATCTTTGGGACTCTATTGTTTTCCTTGCTTCTCTTTGGGCTTATTGTTCCAAGGTTTTTAAGGGGACTCCCCTTAATGTGATACAACTTGATTGGATAGCAGTGTGTACTCCATAAGGAGTGGTCTTTTTAGAGTGTTTGCTTGTTCTTCAGTGTATTTTTCTATAATTTAGCTTTCTTTGGCAGGAGGATTCCTCATCCTTCTTTTGTACTTATTTTTATCTATCAATAAATCTTTGTGTCGTTTCCAATCAAAAAAAAAAAAACATTGTCAAAAGCTCTCCTATTTCTCTCTTACCAAATAGTCCAAAACAAATGCAAAGGATCAGTCTTACACGCTTTCTTTTGCTTCATTCCAACCAATGTTTTAAAAACCGGACTAGACTAACCGATCACGGTTCCGGTCTGGTCCGGTCAATTGGACCGGATTTGGATTGAACCGAGGTCGGACCGCTTGAACCGGTGGTCCAACCGGTGAGCCGGACAAACTGGCCGATTCAATTGAATTTAATTTTTTTTTAAACAGCATCAAAATGACGCCGTTTTAGCGTGTATATAACTACAAGTCTGCAACTCCAAACCCTCCCTCCTCCCCGCGCATCAGCTGTCGGCCTACCGCTCCGCCCGCCACCGACGCACCACAGCCTGCGACACCCAAAATAATAAAATATATATTTATGACGTCACCGGTTCGACAATCGGTCCGACCAGTGAACCGTGAACCGGTAACTTCTCCAGTTCAATGACCGGTCCAATTCTCAAAACATTGATTCCAACAAAAAGACCATCCCAACTTTGAAGTTTGTTTTAACTGATAAATTTAGCACTCATACATTTTCAAATAAGTAGAAGACCAGCTACCATAGAATTCTTGCCTTGGAACTTTGAAGGGGGATGTGCTCAACAGATTCTTCCTTGCCTTTATACATAAAATGTTCATTCACCAAAATCCATTCTCTCCTTTTAAATTTATCCACAATCAAGATTCCTAATTAAATAAATGTTATTAATAATTTTTCATCTATTACATGTAGGTTGATTAATAAAATGTTTAGTGAAATGGATCTTAAGTTAATATAATATTTATTAATCCAACCAACTTGAACATATATTTACTGACTCGATTCTAACCTAATTTTAAACCAAGTTTAGAGAAACAAACTTAGGTTGGGCTTGAGTTGAACAACTTATGTTGAACCTTAGACTAGTGTCACAAGCTTATTCAAATGAGCCTCCCCATGGCCTTATATAAGAGCCAGAAAGCTTCTGGAGAGGGGGAAGAGTGTGGAAGGTTCTAGAGAAGCCTAGAGGAATCCACACAATTCTACACCATGGTAGAAGGCACGAGAGGAGTCCGGGGCTTTCTAGAGAACTCTAGAAGACTCTTGTATATACTTGTATATAGGCTTGTACCTAGAATGGTGTAGGACATTCTAGAATAGTCTTGAGTTGTAAGGAACCCTCCAAGGTTCCAGAGAGTTCCATTGGTGCCTATAAATATGTGAGGGCCTCATTTGGCCAAGGCACCAAGCAAGTGAGCATCCAAAACACTTGTAAAGGCTTCTTTGAGCAATAAAGAGCTTCCATTCTTTAAGGAGTTGCCTACTAAGCTTCTTAAGCTTCCGAGTCGCGAGTCTCTTAGCCGAGCAAGCTAAGCATTGGGGATCAAGGCTGACTTAGCAAGATCAAGCATCTTGACTTGCCTAAGTGCCGCACGAGCTTAGTGAACGACTAAGTCCGTGACAAGTGGTATCAGAGCGTGGTTAAGAAGTGGGCATATCAAAGGAAGCATGTCGGGCTCTAACGTGGAGGAGACTAGCGAGCAAACTCGTGGACGGGAGATGGAGCATACCACACGAGGCCGAGGCAGGAAGGATAAGTCTCGTGACGCCTTAGCCAACATGGAGGCAAGGCTAGCCAAGGTGGAGCTAGCCATGGCGAACACCCGGGAAGGGGTGGACTTGATTGAGCAAGGCATGGAGAAGGGCTTAAAGGATCTAAGGGATCAGATCCAAGACCTTCGTGAGGGCGTGCTAGGTTCGCAAGTTCAGCCGGTGTCACACGAGGAATTCGTGTCCTTCCAAGACAAGGTCATGACCATGTTCGCTAGTGTGGAGTCAAGGATGGAGGCCTTGGCTGCACGCATGGATGCCCGAGACCAAGAGATTCGTCAAGAACTGGCCATCTACAAGACTGCGGTGTCAGCTCGAGTCATGGCCACTCATGAGGCACCAAGGGTAGAGGTGCCCAAGCCACACACGTTCAGTGGCAAGAGGGATGCTAAGGAGCTAGACAACTTCTTGTGGCACATGGAGCGTTACTTTGAGGCAATAGCATTGACGGATGAAGCTACTAAGGTACGCACTGCGACCCTTTACCTCACTGATAATGCTACTCTATGGTGGCGTCGACGGTTTGCCGACATAGAGAGAGGGACGTGCACCATAGACACATGGGATGCCTTTAAGAGAGAAATCAAGAGGCAATTCTATCCTGAAGACGTGGCTTATCTAGCAAGGAAGAGTCTGAAGCGTCTCAAGCACACGGGCTCGATCCGTGAGTATGTCAAGGAGTTCTCTACGCTTATGCTTGAGATACCTAACATGGTTGAGGAGGAGCTACTGTTCAACTTCATGGACAACTTGCAAAGCTGGGCCGAGCAAGAGTTAAGGAGGCGTGGTGTCCAAGACCTAGCCACGGCCATGGCAATAGCGGAGTCCTTGGTGGATTATAGAAGGGGAGACTCCTCCAAGCCTAAACCACCACTAAAGGGTAACCAGACCAAAGGTGGGGGAGACAAGAGGTCGCAAGGCCATACTTCTAAGGAAGGGTCAAGCAAGGGCCCTAGTGGCAAGGAAGGCAAAGGCAAGGACAAGCGGAAGGAGTTCACGCCCAGGACCAATTGCTTCTTGTGCGATGGCCCGCACTGGGCACGGGACTGCCTTAAGAGAAAGGCTTTAAATGCTATGATTGAGGAAAAGGAGCAGGAAGGCGATGCTAAGGTGGGATCATTGCAACTCCTAAATGCCCTTAAGGCCAAGTCGTTGCCTAATACGCCTCAAAGCAAAGGGCTGATGTATGTGGAAGCCCTTGTCAATGGGAAGGCCACCAAGGCCCTGGTGGACACAGGTGCCACTCACAACTTTGTCTCGGAGGATGAGGCAAGAAGGTTGGAACTCCAAGCATCCAAGGAAGGAGGATGGCTCAAGGCAGTCAATTCAGTCATCAAGCCATCACATGGAGTAGCTCGCGGGGTGACTATGCACATCGGCTCGTGGGAAGGAAGGGTCGACTTCACAGTAGCACCCATGGATGACTTCAAGATGGTGTTAGGGATGGACTTTCTACAGAAGGTCAAGGCTGTGCCATTACCTTTCCTACGCTCAATGGCTATCCTGGAGGAGGAGAAGCCGTGCATGGTCCCTATGGAAGGTACGCTCAAGACCCCTATGCTATCCGCTATGCAAGTAAAGAAGGGGTTAAAGAGGGAAGAGGTGACCTACCTCGCGACCCTAAAAGAAGAAAAGGATGATGGGTCGGGAGAACCCATGCCTAAAGAAATCATGGGAGTCCTTGATGAGTTCAAGGACGTGATGCCGCCCGAGTTGCCCAAGAGACTTCCTCCTAGGAGAGAGGAAGATCACAAGATAGAGTTGGAGCCGGGAGCCAAGCCCCCTGCTATGGGGCCATATAGGATGGCACCAACCGAGTTGGAGGAGCTAAGGAGACAACTCAAGGAGTTGCTAGATGCGGGGTTCATCCAACCATCCAAGGCTCCCTATGGCGCGTCGGTACTATTTCAGAAGAAGCATGATGGGTCCCTACGGATGTGCATAGATTACCGGGCACTCAACAAGGTGACGGTAAAAAACAAGTACCCTATTCCACTCATTGCTGACTTGTTCGATCAACTTGGTAGGGCAAGGTACTTCACGAAGCTAGATCTAAGGTCGGGCTACTACCAAGTAAGGATTGCGGAGGGGGATGAGCCAAAGACTACATGTGTGACCAGGTACGGCTCATATGAATTTTTAGTGATGCCCTTTGGACTCACCAATGCCCCAGCAACATTCTGCACCCTCATGAACAAGATCTTCCACCCATACTTGGACAAGTTCGTGGTGGTGTACTTGGATGACATAGTCATCTATAGTAACACTCTAAAGGAGCATGTAGAGCACTTGAGGAAGGTCTTCAAGATCTTGAGGCAGAACAAGCTATACGTGAAAAAGGAGAAGTGCTCGTTTGCTAAGGAGGAAGTGAGCTTCCTAGGGCATCGCATCAAGGATGGCAAGCTGATGATGGATAATAGCAAGGTGAAAGTCATCCAGGAATGGGATCTACCAACCAAGGTACCTCAACTCCGATCTTTCCTTGGTTTAGTTAATTACTACCGGCGGTTCATAAAGGGTTATTCGGCAAGGGCCGCTCCACTCACTGACCTTCTTAAAAAGAATAAGGCATGGGAGTGGGATGAAAGGTGCCAACAAGCCTTTGAGGATTTGAAGAAGGCTGTGACTGAGGAGCCAGTATTGGCACTACCCGACTACACCAAGGTCTTTGAGGTACACACAGATGCCTCAGACTTCGCTATTGGGGGAGTCCTTATGCAAGAAAGGCACCCAATCGCTTTTGAGAGTCGCAAGCTGAACGACACGGAGAGGCGTTACACGGTGCAGGAAAAGGAGATGACCGCTATCGTCCACTGCTTGCGCACCTGGAGGCACTATTTGCTAGGGTCTCACTTCATAGTGAAGACCGACAACGTGGCCACTAGCTACTTCCAGACGCAGAAGAAACTGAGTCCTAAACAAGCTAGATGGCAAGACTTCTTGGCTGAGTTCGACTATACGCTGGAGTATAAGCCAGGAAGTGCTAATCATGTGGCCGACGCCCTAAGCCGCAAAGCCGAGCTAGCATCCATGACGAGTCAGCCCCAAGGAGACATAATGGATCTTCTAAGGGAGGGACTGCAACATGACCCAGTGGCTAAGAGCCTCATCGCCCTGGCTCATGAAGGGAAGACTAAGCGGTTCTGGGTGGAGGACGGCCTACTCTACACTAAGGGGAGACGACTCTACGTGCCTAAGTGGGGGAACATAAGGAGGAATTTGATAAAGGAGTGTCATGACACCAAGTGGGTTGGGCACCCTGGGCAACGACGCACGAGGGCACTACTCGAGTCGGCTTACTATTGGCCTCAGATACGGGATGAGGTTGAGGCCTATGTGAGGACTTGTCTTGTGTGCCAACAAGACAAGGTAGAGCAACGACAGCCTAGAGGCCTGTTGGAGCCACTACCCATAGCAGAGCGCCCATGGGACAGCGTCACCATGGACTTCATCATCGGGCTACCTAAGTCGGAGGACAGTGGGTCGATCATAGTGGTGGTGGACAGGTTCTCTAAGTATGCGACCTTCATAGCAGCCCCGACTGACTGCACGGCGGAAGAGACGGCGAGGCTATTCCTAAAGCACGTAGTCAAGTATTGGGGGTTGCCGAAGTTCATCATCAGTGATCGCGATCCGCGTTTCACTGGGAAGTTTTGGACGGAGCTCTTCAAGCTTATGGGTTCGGAGCTTCACTTCTCCACAAGCTTTCACCCACAGACGGATGGGCAGACCGAAAGGGTGAACGCTTTATTGGAGCTATACTTGAGGCACTTCGTGAGTGCCAACCAGAAGGATTGGGCTAAGTTGTTAGACATAGCCCAGTTCTCATACAACCTGCAAAGGAGTGAGGCGACCAATAAGATCCCGTTCGAGCTAGCTACGGGGCAGCAACCGTTAACTCCTCACACTCTAACGATTGGCTATACGGGGAGAAGTCCGGCGGCTTTCAAGTTCGCAAAAGAGTGGCATGAGCAAGCTGACATAGCACGCTCATACTTGGACAAGGCCGCTAAGAAAATGAAGAAGTGGGCTGACAAGAAGCGACGACACACGGAGTACAAGGTCAGAGACATGGTGCTTGTCAAGCTCCTTCCTCAACAATTCAAGTCCCTAAGGCCGGTGCATAAGGGCCTTGTGAGGAGGTATGAAGGACCCTTCCCCATACTTGGGAAGGTTGGCAAGGTGTCCTATAGAGTCGAGCTGCCCCCGAGGTTGAAGATTCATCCTGTCTTCCACGCAAGCTACTTGAAGCCCTATCATGGAGATAAGGATGATCCAAGCTGAGGGTTGTCTAAGAGGGCACCTACAACGGTCGTGACCTCCTATGATAAGGATGTAGAACACGTCCTCGCAGATCGGATCATCAGGAGACGAGGGGTACCTCCTGCTACGGAATACTTAGTGAAATGGAAGGGACTACCAGAAAGCGAGGCTAGCTGGGAGCCAGCAGAGGCACTATGGCAGTTCCAGGAGCAGATCGAGCGGTTCCGGGCAGAAGGCGCGACGAGGACGTCTGCGGCATAGGTGGGGGAGAGTGTCACAAGCTTATTCAAATGAGCCTCCCCATGGCCTTATATAAGAGCCAGGAAGCTTCTGGAGACTCTTAGAGGGGGAAGAGTGTGGAAGGTTCTAGAGAAGCCTAGAGGAATCCACACAATTCTACACCATGGTAGAAGGCACGAGAGGAGTCTGGGGCTTTCTAGAGAACTCTAGAAGACTCTTGTATATACTTGTATATAGGCTTGTACCTAGAATGGTGTAGGACATTCTAGAATAGTCTTGAGTTGTAAGGAACCCTCCAAGGTTCCAGAGAGTTCCATTGGTGCCTATAAATATGTGAGGGCCTCATTTGGCCAAGGCACCAAGCAAGTGAGAATCCAAAACACTTGTAAAGGCTTCTTTGAGCAATAAAGAGCTTCCATTCTTTAAGGAGTTGCCTACTAAGCTTCTTAAGCTTCCGAGTCGCAAGTCTCTTAGCCGAGCAAGCTAAGCATTGGGGATCAAGGCTGACTTAGCAAGATCAAGCATCTTGACTTGCCTAAGTGCCGCATGAGCTTAGTGAACGACTAAGTCCGTGACACTAGGCTAGGCTTGGGCAAATAAGTTTCATATAGGGGTTAAGCTTAGGTTGACCGTCAAACCGACCCAACCCGCTCGAGTTGCACTCGTAGTTGAAAGGTAGCTCATTGTTCCTTGTATTTATGATTCAATTTCAATGAATTGTTTGTTTTTAATGAAGGAACAAACAACAAAAAAAAAACACAAACAAAAGCAACAAGTAGAAGCAAATAGAAGACAACATTTAGATATTATTTACTCCTCAAGAAAATGTGAGTACCATGTTTTCTTATGCCAACCACCCTTGTCTAACAGATTTTCTAAGTTGATTTGAGGACATAATTGATTTGCAATTTGTCTTTGGATGCCTATAGGGTTACAATTGAATAAGCACCTCCATAAGACCACCAAAAAGATGGTAATCATAAGTCAAAGATCTTGCAGTGCCAACTTTATTAGCCTTCTAGATTCAACAAACAAAATGGTCCCCCCACCCAAAAAGCAGGCACTCAATATAAGATAATAGCAAATTAAAAAATTAAAAGAAAAACGAAAAGTAAAAGCTAAGAAGTTCCAAAACAAAAACCAAAAAGAAAAACGAAAGAAAGAAGAAAGGAGAAAAAGCAGAAAAGGATGGAAAACAAGTCCAGTTCCTTTTAGTAGGCATCATTAAGCAATATTGCATGATTGCTTCTTGATTAGAGGTTTTGCCAATTCTAAGTATTAAAAAATACCAGCTACAATGAACTTAAGGACAAAAAATTAGAAAGAGTTCCCTTTTAAGTAGGATAGAAAAAGTCCGCTTTTAATCATAACCAATCTTGAAATTGACTAGCAATATAAAGTCACAACTGATGCAACATGTCTAACCCAAAATGTTTAGCAGCCGTCGGAGAAATTCAAACCTTTTCAATGAGATCAAGAATATCTTGATTATCAACATAATCTATATAACTCCAGTCAATTTCTTCTTTTGTATATTCTTCTTGTTCCATCTTGAATACATGCTGTCAAACAAATTAAATTAGTGGGTATATTTAGAGTTCCAGGGAACGCAAAAGAACACAAAGCAAATAATCCTATCAAAAAGAAAACATGAAACAGATATTTTATGAACACACCTGATTGAAATGTTGCTGCAGTTTCTCATTTGTCAAATTGATACAAAATTGCTCAAAACTGCAGAAAGCCAATCAATCTTTTAGGAAAAGAAATGAGTGTCCTTAGTAACAAACTTAAGAGTTGACAAACAAAAATATCCACAGCAGCAGAACAGTTGATCTGTAACTATACAAAAAGAATGTGATTGAATATGTGAAATTAAACCCCTATGCAAGTGGCCATTAGCACACAAATCCCACAAAACCTATGTAAAATTAAAGACTTCCCCAGTGTGGGGAATGTTTCCTTGTGTTAACCACCCCCAAAACTTCATGAGGAACATTTAAGATAATAAGGAATGTGACAAGTCACAAAATCATCTTACAAGTGACATCAGGGCCCCAAAAATTTCCAGGCCCCCTATTCAACAGTTTCATAACAAAAAACACAGGGTTTGATGCAGTTTTCTGCATAACCTCTGTAAATAAAGAAAACAAAGCATACCAGCTAAGCACCTGTTTGTCTTGAAACTCTCAAATCCATAAATATCCAGAACCCCAATTAAGACTTTTGAATCAGGATCTTGCCCAATAGAATTATTGATCTTGTCCACAATCCTGGGCCAACGAGTGATATAGACATTAAGGAACATCAAATCCAAGATACAGAAATGAAATGTCAATGAAAAATCTGTTCCAGAATACAATTCTTAGTTCGAAACTAACCAATCAAATAATCTGGAATAAACAATTTTGGCCAGAGCATCTCTACTGACAGCTGCGGAGTCCGGATCAAGCCATTTTGTTATGGTCTCATCACGAGTCACAATCACACGTTTGCAGAGGGAGTCCTCAAGAGACTTCTCATCACACCTAAGCAAGACATGCAAATATTGATTTGCCCATTACTTCTCAGAACATCAAAATTCATCACATCAAGTAATGATAATTCTAAAAAAATAGAAGAAAATGATCACAAACATAAAAAGCTCAGCTGCCATTCCAAGATGGAACCGAGATTTATCATCCTTCGGTTCAGAAGAATCTATTTCCTGTCCCTTTGCAAACTCAATGTTGCCTAAATGGAGAACTGCAGCCACAACTCGGAATATTGCATCCTGAAAAGGAAATTGGTAGAGATTTTCATGCAGTAAAGAATAGAATATTGTCGGCAGAGATAAATAATAGCAGGAAAAAAAAAAAAGAAGAAGACCTGCTCAACAGAACTGATCCCAACAACATTCATGGCTCTCCTAGTTGCAAGGTACTCTTTTGAATCATTCACTCCATCTAACTCATAACAATTTGACTGATTTAGATAGTGAAATGTTCTTGGATCTCCCAATTTGTACTTCTCAACATCCTGACAGTGAGCATATAAACATATCTTAAAAAAGACATTCAAGAAATGGAGCTTCAAGCATACTATAAATTTACAGATTGGACATATTATGTTGAATTGGTGAGAATTCAATCAGGAGAAGCAACTTGACCAGGATATATAATGCACGTTTACTGGCTTCTGACTTGATATTATTAAGCTGCTAATGCATATAGCAGTAGGATTCTTTATGTGTATAGGCCTTTTGTCTTTTTTGTATAGCCCTCCTTGTTTAGCGGAGGTTTACTCAGTTTTTGATCAGGTTTGTGTATCTTGAGGAGGACTTCTCATCCTTCTCATGTTTTTCTCTTTTAATACAATTGTTCATTTTTTATCACAAAAAAAAATGCATAGGGCACTAGGATGTATCATAAAAATGAAATAAGGAGCATCACAGTTGAAACATAATGCAGGTATACCATGGCTAGAAGATTTAATATTTTTAAGCCTCTAATACAAAAAGAGATATGATCTAGCAATATGGCATCAAAATGCAATAACAAGGAGCACCATTTATGGATCTAAATCTAAACTTTGGCCGAAACTCTGGTCCAATAAAATAAAAACAGAGTCCATATGGTTATTTTATGTTCAAATAGTTACAAATGCAGTTTAAGAGAAGAACCTTTGTTTTAGGAGAAACAACAATGTAATATACTAAATTTGGATTTAAGAAGTACAATAGAAAGATGAGGAATACTCCCACAAACAAAAGCTAAACAAAAGTAAACTCCAAAGTAGCAAGTAAACCTAAACACATGTGGTATACCATAAACGATATGGCAAATACAAATAGCAACCTTTCCTTACTAACTTACAACCTTGAAAATACACATTGATAACCAATCAAGTTGAACCACATTTAGGGGATTGCAAATAGGAATGAAAATTTCTTATTATTTTCATTAAGAAAAACAGGAATGCAAATGCCTAGTTGTATACAACTATGTGATGGATTCTAACAATAGAATAGGAACTAACAAACTCTAAAACTAACTTCCTATAAACTAGGAATAAACTTTTTTAAAATACAAATTGTTGAAAGAGAGAGAGAGAGAAAACCTTAATTCTCATTCATATTGTTAACTTCTTACAATAGAGAAATATATATACAAGGCTAGGTTGAACTAACTACCATATATGTGACCTATATTAAGAAAAGAACGAAACTTGTACACTATAAACACATTATATTCAACACTCCCCCTCAAGCTGGAGCATATATGTCATATGCACTAAGCTTGTTACTAATGTATTTACTCCTAGGACCTCTAAGAGATTTAGTGAAGATGTCTGCTAGTTAATCATTTGAATTAACAAAACTTGTAGCAACACATCCTGATGCGATCTTCTCTCTAATGAAGTGACAGTCAACTTCAATATGCTTGGTCCTTTTTTAGTTGTCTTTGGCGGGAGGATTTCTCATCCTTCTTATTGTACTTCTTTTTCTATCAATATATCTTTGTGTCGTTTCCAATCAAACAAAAAAAAATATATATATGCTTGGTCCTTTCATGAAAGACTGGATTGGATGCAATATGTAATGCGGCCTGATTGTCACGGACTAGCTTTATCTGTTCATCTTTTCCAAATCTCAATTCCTGAAGGAGTTGCCTCAACCATTTGAGTTCACATGTTGCCAAAGCCATAGCTAGATACTCAGTTTCGGCGCTTGATCTGGCCACTACATCTTGTTTCTTACTCTTCCAGGATATTAAGTTACCTCCAATAAAAACACAATACCCTGAGGTGGAACGCCTATCTGAGGGTGAACCAGCCCAGTCTGCATCTATGTAACCAACAATTTGGGTATGGCACCTATCTTCATACAACATACCTTGGCCTGGTGTTCCTTTAATATATCGAAGAATGCGGATCACAGCATCCCAATGGTTGTCACGTGGTGACTGTAGAAATTGACTAACCACACTCACAAGAAAAGAAATGTCTGGCCGAGTGATGGTGAAATAGTTCAGTTTGCCTACAAGTCGTCGATATCTCCCAGGATCTCTTAGAGGCTCCCCCTGTCCTAGTACAAGTTTAATATTTTGATCCATAGGAGTGTCAACAGGTTTACATTCTAACATACCTATTTCTTCCAAGATGTCTAAAGCATACTTCATTTGTGACATAACCACACCTGAACTAGATTGAGCTATTTCAAGTCTCAGAAAATACTTGAGTTTGCCCAAGTCTTTGGTTTGAAAGTGGTTGAAAAGGTGTTGCATTAGTCTTTGGATACCCTCCTAATCATTGCCTGTAATGACAATGTCATCCACATAAACTACCAAATAGATGCACTGGCTCGAAGAGTTATGATGATAGAAAACTGAATGATCTGCTTCACTCCGAAGCATTCCAAACTCTTGAACAACTGAACTAAAACGCCCAAACCATGCTCGAGGAGACTGTTTCAAGCCATATAGAGAGCGGCGTAACTTGCACACTAAACCAGACTCCCCCTGAGCAACAAAACCAGGTGGTTACCCCATATACACTTCCTCGAGATGTTCACCATGAAGGAAAGCATTCTTAATATCCAACTGATAAAGAGGCCAATGACACATAGCTGCCATGGAGAGAAATAAGCGAACAGAAGCAATCTTGGCAACAGGAGATAAGGTGTCACCATAGTCACAACAATAAATCTCACTATAACCTTTAGCAACCAAGCGGGCCTTAAGGCGATCAACCTGACCATCAGGACCAACTTTAACAGTGTAGACCCAACGACATCCAACCGTAGATTTACCAGGAGATAAAGAAACAATATCCCATGTTCCATTGGAGTGCAGAGCAGCCATTTCATCAACCATTGTCTGTCGCCACCCAGGATGAGAAAGTGTCTCACTAGTGCTCTTAGGAAGAGAAACAGAGGATAAAGTAGAGACAATTACATAATAGGATGAAGATAATCGATGGTAGCTCAAAAAATTATAAATAGGATGACGATTGCAAGTAGATCGATTACCTTTCCGAAGAGCACGATGTCGACGATGATAAACCTGAAAAGGGCGAGAGAGCGCATCTAAAGGGGGGGATATATAGGGAAGTGGCAATACTTCAGCAATGGGAAGAGATTCAGAGGATGAGAAGAATGGAGAGTCCTCAAAGAAGGTGACATCAACAGAAAGAAAATAACGATGAGTGTCAGGGGAATAACAACGATAGCCCTTCTGAAGTCGAGAGTATCCCAAGAAGATGCATTTCATAGCCTTGGCGGAGAGCTTGTCCTGTCCAGGTGTGAGAGTATGAATAAAACAAGTACAGCCAAAGACACGAGGAGGAAGGAAATAAAAAGGTTGGGTAGGAAAAATGAGGGAATGAGGGATTTGGTTATGTAATATAGATGAGGGCATACGATTAACCAAGTACCAGTCTGTAAGAACAGCATCTCACCAAAAACGAAAAGGAACATGACTATAGAGGAGGGTACGAGCTATCTCAACAAGATGTGGATTCTTACATTCAGAAACCCCATTTTGTTGAGGAATATGAGCACAAGATGACTGATGGAGGATCCCATGTTCGAACAGAAAAGAAGTAAAGGGTGTAGAAAAATATTCCTGAGCATTGTCACTGCGTAACACTCGAATAGAAACATTGAATTGTGTTTGGATTTCAGCATAAAATTTCTGGAAAATGGAGAATAACTCAGCTCGATTTTTCATTAAAAATAACCAAGTACATCTTGAATAGTCATCAATGAAAGTGACAAAATACTGAAATCCTACAGTAGACGCGGTCCGACACGGACCCCAAACATCAGTGTGGACAAGTTCAAAATGAGACTTTGCCCGATTATTCAAACGCTTTTGAAACGAGACACGAGTATGTTTCCCAAGCTGACACGACTCACACGCAAGTGACAACAAAGTGGAAAAACGAGGGACCATCTTCTGGAACTTAGAGAGACTAGGATGACCCAAACGACTATGAATGAGAAGAGGAGCATCGGTGGAAATGCAAGCTACAGGAGATGAAGGTGATGTGAGGTGATAGAGGCCTTGAGACTCACGCCCTGTGCCAATCGTCTTCCCCGTACTCCGGTCCTACAAGATCACAGATTTATCATAAAAAGCGAGAACAGTTAAGAGTACGAGTTATTTTGCTAATGGAAATAAGATTAAAAGGACACTCAGGGGCATAAAGGACAGAATGGAGAGGTAGGGAAGGGAAAGGATGAGTCAAACCAATACCTTTAGCCATAGTTTGGGAACCACTAGCTAAAGTAACAGTAGGTAAGGCAGAGGTAGTAGTAATAGAGGAGAAAAGGTGTTTATTACTAGAGATATGATCAGATGCTCCAGAGTCTAGAATCCACGAGCCAAGAGAAGGAGACCGAGTAAAGCAAACAAAGACATTACCGGTCTGGGCAACAGAAGAACCAGAAGTTGATGTGGTTGCCTGATGTCGGAGATATGCATCATAATCACTACCAATAAGGGTGATACTCTGAGATGTGGAGCTCGCAAAGGAGTCAAGTCGAGATAGCAGATGATCAGATGACTGAGCAATGTGGGCAGTGTGAGGAGGCCGTCCATGTAACTGATAGCAACGATCTCGAGTGTGACCAAGCTTATTACAATAGGTGCACTGAGGACATTGTCCTCGACCCCGATTGCCACTACATCCTCCTCGAGAGTTAGTCTGAGAGGCTAACACATATGAATCTGAAGGACCATTAGTCAACAAGGTCTGAGTAGAGGAGAGGCGTAAGAGACAAGTGAACACATCATCCAAAGATGGTACTGATAGACTAGCAAGAATCTGATCTCAGACAGACTCAAGATCTAGACGGAGGCTAATGAGGGTTAACACCATAAAGAATTTGTCAGTCTGTATTTGTTGAGCTTCAGCACCATTAGTGAAGGGCATCAAAGTTAAGAACTCCTTCTTAAGAGATGCAATCCGGCCAATATAAGTAGACAGATTCATGTCTTGCTGTCTCACATGAACAATATCAGAAACCACCTTATAAAATCGTTGAATATCATTCATGTATAATCCTTTAGCCTGAGTCCAAAATTTAAAGCAGGTTTTGTAGGCATGAAGATGATGTAAAATTTTGGGATCAACAGATTGCCATAATACACTGCATAATTGTGCATCGATTTTCTTCCATTGCACTTTGTCAACATCAGGTATAGCATCCTCAAGTGTAACAAGATGATCCTCATAACCTTGTCCCATAAACCAGAGTTCCACGGACGATGAAAGGAAAGATAATTCTCACTACCAATCAATTTTTCCGATGTGATAGTAGGAGATCCAGAGATGACGGATGTAAAAATAGGATTTTTAGTCGTCATATCCACTTCACCTGAGATTGAATCACGTTTGGATCGAAAAGAGCCCGAAATGGAGGTCGAATCACAGCTATAGAAGAAGAACCTGCTATGTCGGGACCCAAACAAAGGAGAAAAGTGACTGGAGATGAAGAAGAGGCCTTCCCAAGGCACACACAGGTCTCGGCCAAGGAAGGGAGCTATCGTCGGAGGTCGGAGGAGGCTGAAAGAAGACCCGTGGTGGCTAAAATGCCAAAAAAAATGGAGAAGCAGGGTTCGGAGAGGACTGACGAAGGCTTAGAAGTGCAAGACGGCGCCGGACGAGCGTGCTGGTAGAAGCTTGGCACCACAAAGTGGGCATGCGCCCTCACGTGTCGGCGCGTGGGATTAAGGCCGCCGGAGAAAAATGGCCCATGAAGGCGCGTGGATCGATTTTTGGCTCCGGTGCTTTGAGAAAAGTTGTAGATCTCCTCTTTGTGCTCCTAATGATGTGGTCGGTGTCGGAAAATATCACCAGAAAAAAATGTCGTCGGAAAAGTCTCCGGAAAATATCGCCGGAAAAATGTTGACGGTGATGAGGGTTTTCTGACCACGATATGGCTGACTGGAAAGTTTTGGGAGATGGAAAAGGTGACCGGAATGAAACACGGTCACTGGACGGATTCTCGGAATTAATTACACAAGTAAACCAGAAAGAATAAAGTTTTCTCCCTTATCTCTGATACCATGTTGAAAGAGAGAGAGAGAAAACTTTAATTCTCATTCATAGGATTAACTTTTTACAATAGAGAAATATATATACAAGGCTAGGTTGAACTAACTACCATATATGTGACCTATATTAAGAAAGGAAAGAAAGATTGTACACTATAAATACATTATATTCAACAATCCTAACTACTTATGCACTAAAGTAGAATAAAACTAATTCCTAAACTTCTAAAATCTTCAATACTTCTCCTCAAGTTGGTTCAAAGATATTAAGCAATTAGGCAATTAAACATCCCTTTATGAAGTTCCTTGGATAGCACATCTGCTAACCATTTGTCAATAGGTGCATAAAGCATGTAAATCAGTCTAGCTTCTAGCTTCTCCTTGATAATGTGATGGTCCACTTCAATATGCATAGTTTTATCATGTTGAACTGGATTACAAGCAATGTTAATAGTTGTCTTGTTATCACAATAGAGTTTCATTGCCTTATTACTAAGAATTCTTAGGTCTTCAAGTAGTTTCTTCAACCAAAGAAGTTCACAAATACCATGAGTAATTGCTCTGAATTCAGCTTCTTGTAATAACAAATTGCTTCTTGCTCCTCCAAATCACTAGGTTTCCTCCAACAAAAGAACAATAACCTAAAGTAAATCTATCCGTTAGGCTCCCAGCCGAATTGGCATAGATATAGGCTTCAATCTAAAGGTTATTGTTGCTTCTAAACACTAATTCTTTTCCTGGACTCCTTTTTAGGTACTTAAGAACCCAATAGACCACCTGAAGGTGTTCGTCATTTAAATTGGCTCACAACACTCACTGAATAAGTTATATATGGCCTATAATGAGAAATATATATATCAGTTTTCCTATAAGCTTCTGATAATGTTCTTTGTTAACACACTCTCTTTTAGTAACTATCAACACACTCTTTTTTAGCAACCCTAATTTACAAGTAGGATCAATTAGAGTCTCAATTGGTTTACACCCAAGAAATCCAGTTTCTTTGAGTAAAGCCAGCGTACACTTCCTTTGTGATACAAAAATACATTCCTTTGATCTAGCAAACTCCATTCCCAATGCGTACCTCAAGGTTCCTAGATCCATGATCTCAAATTCTTTAGCTAGAAAATTCTTCAATCTCTTTAATTCAACTAGATTATCTCCCATATATCATCCAAGAACACTATTAGTATAGCAAGCTTCCCATCACTTATTGTAGAAAAGAGCATGAATCTGCTTGGCTTTGTGAGAACCTATGGCTTCTAATTTTTATTTTTTTTGTTGATAGGAAACGAAAAAGGAATACATTGATAAAAATGATGTACAAGAGAAGGATGAGGAATCCTCCCACCAAAGAAAAACAAAACTACAAGGAATCAAATACAAGAAAATACAAAGTAAAAACAAGGAAACTCTCTAGGTTAGACCAACCCATTGGGATTACACACCGTTAACCAATCAAGTTGTAACACGTTAAGGGGAATCCCCTTAAAAAAATTAGAACAAAAAGCCCGAAGCGAAGCAAGGAAATGAATAGAATCCCAAAGGTTCTCTAAATTCCTTGCTTTATCCTCAAAAATCCTTGCATTTATTTCCCACCACACCACCTAAATTAAAGCGATGCACGCAGCTTGCCATAAAACAACCCCTCCCTTAGAAGATCCAAAACCGTTAAAATTGGTAGATAGCATGTCAAAGATGCTCCTTGGGGGAACCCAATCCGTCTTTACTAACTAAAATAATCTGTGCCACAACCCCGTCGTCAAAGAGCAATGGAGAAAAAGATGATCTACTGTTTCTCCATGCTTCATGCACAACTAGAGACTAAGTGCTTTGTAGGGTCTTCTCAACTGTAGCAAGCCATTAGTATTTACCTTCTTGTGTACCACTAACCAGACAAAGGACTTGACTTTGAAAGGGACTTAAGAATTCCAAACAAACATAGTAGGGAAAACTGGAGGCAAACCAAAAAATTGAGATAAGGCAAGAAAGAAATATTTGACTGTAAAAAGTCCTGGGATAAGGCAAGTAACAGGGCATATGGGTGAGACAAGATTGAATGAGAGTTATCCTACCTCCAAAAGATAAATACGTCTTTCGCCACCCATCTAATCTTCTCGAGATCCTCTCAATCACTAGATCCCAAAAGCCACAAGCCTTGGGATTCCCTCTCAGAGGAAGACCCAAGTAGAGTATAGGCCACCCTGAAGCCTTGCAATCGAGCAACTCGGTCAACCTAGAAAGATGATTCTGTTCAAGATTAATGCCATAAATATTACTTTTGTCAAGGTTAACCTTCAGCCCAGAAATATGCCTAAACACTAGCAAAACACTCTTGAGGATCAGCATATCCTCTTCTCGAGTGCTAGAAAAGAAAATGGTATCATCTGCTAATTGTAAATGAGACACCCTTGTTCTGTTCCTACCCACCCTGAAACCCTCCAAGGCATTTCTTTCCTTTGCTCTCAATAACATCCTACCAATACATCTGCAACTAAAGTGAACAAAAAAATGGATAAAGGGTCTCCTTGTCTTAAACCTCTAGATGTCTTAACCCACCCTTTAGCGTTTCCATTCACTAGAATTGCAAAAGATACCGAGGACAAACAGTCTCTCATCTATTTCCTCCATCTAGGACTAAACCCCTTCTTCTCCAACACATGATCCAAAAAAATCCCAACTCACATGGTCATAATCCTTTTCAAAGTCAATTTTGAAGACAACTCCTTCCTCCTCTAATCGTCTTTTTTCATCCACTATCTCATTGGCTGTGAGAACTGCATCCAAAATTTGTCTCCCTTGAACAAAAACTCCTTGAGTAGAATGAATAGTTTCATGAAGTACCCCTCTTAGACGCCCTGCTAACACTTTGGCTATTATCTTGTAAAGACTAGTGATCAAGCTAATAGGTCTATAGTTTGAGATTTTCTTTGACATGCTTTTTTTGGGTAACAAAACTATGAAGGAAGCATTAGTGCTTTGATTGATAATCACACTCCTGTGAAACTCTGCAAACACTTTCACTAGATCCTCCTTGATCACATCCCAACAATCTTGAAACACTGCAATGGTAAAGCCATCAGGCCCCAGTGCCTTATCCCCATCCAACTAAAAAATGGCCTTAGAAATCTCTTTTTCAATAAAAGGGGATTCCAACCTAGACGCACTCTCTCCAGATATAAGGGATCAATCTAAGCCTTCAACTCTCCAAGACTCTTCAGAAAGGCTCGCGTAGAGCTTTTCAAAATACCTTAAGATCTCCTCTTTGATGATCTCTGAACTATTCAACACTAGGCCTCTTTCATTCTCTAACGCCTTGATATATTTCCTATTTCGCCTGCCATTAGCCACTTTATGAAAAAAAATTGAGTTACAATCCCCTTCCTTAACACATTTCACCCTAGTTTTTTGTCTCCAATGTATTTCTTCCCTCAAAATCAACTCCTCTTAACTCCCCTTTTCTTAACGTTCAGGGGAGAGACCCCTTTCTTGCTCCATGGTATCAAAGTTAGTTAAATCAAACAGGATACTTTTTTTCCTTTCATTTAGCTCTCCAAAAGAAGCCTTATTCCACTCTTTCAATTTGGCCTTGACGAATTGTAATTTCCTCATGAATTTGTGACTTTCCCACCCATTTCCTTGAAACTCTCTCCACTAACTTCCAAAGTGCTTCTTAAGGATGTTGCAACCACATATTCTCAAACATAAACGGTGTTGGGCCCCACTTGAACGGATTGGTTTCCAAGACTATCGGTCAATGATCCGATGTCCATCTAGGAAGAACTTCTTGAAGACTTTGAGGAAATAATTGTTCCCACTCATTTGAGTAAAGAAAACGATTTAATCTCTTGCATACGGGATACTCTTGCATGTTTGACCAAGTGAATGGTGTGCTCCTTAAAGGTGAATCTATCAATTCACATTCTCTTATAAAATCATCAAAGTCCTTCATGCTTGGGGTTAAACTAGAACCTCCCAATTTTTCTGAAATGTGGGAAAGGCATGAGTGGATAAGAGTTATCCTACCTCCAAAAGATAAATAAGTCTTTTTCCACCCATCTAATCTCCGCAAGATTCTTTCAATCACTGGATCCCAAAAGCCACAAGCCTTTGGATTTCCTCCCAAAGGAAAACCCAGGTAGAGTATAAGCCAATCAGAAGCCTTGCAATCAAGCATCAAAGCTAACCTAAAGAGATGATCCTGATCAAGGTTGATGCCAAAAATGTTACTCTTATCAAGATTGACCTTAAGCCCAAAAATTTGCCCAAATACTAACAATATAATCTTCAGAGTTTGCAGTTCTTCCGCACATGTGTTAGAAAAGAAGATGGTATCGTTTGCGAATTGCAGATGGGACACCCTTGTTTTATTCCTACCTACACTGAAGCCTTCCAACATACTTCTTTCCTCTGCTCTCAACAACATCCTACTCAACACATCAGCGACGAAAGTAAACAAAAAATGGGATAGAGGGTCACCTTGTCTTAATCCTCTAGTTGCCTTGACCCACCCTTTAGCATTTCCATTTACTAAAATTGCATAAGAGACCGAAGACAAACAGCCGCTCATCCAAGTCCTCCATCTAGGACTAAACCTCTTCCTATCCAACACATGATCCAAAAAATCCCAATCCACATGGTCATAAGTCTTTTCAAAGTCAATTTTGAAGACAACTCCTTCCTCCCTGATCGTCTTTTCTCATCCACTATCTCATTGGCTATTAGAATTACGTCCAAAATTTGTCTCCCTTGAACAAAAGCACCTTGAGTAGAATGGATAGTTTCATGTAGTACACCTCTTAAACGCCCTGATAAGACTTTGGCAATTATCTTGTAAAGACAAATGATCAAGCTAATAGGTCTAAAGTCTGAAATTTTTTTTGTCGAGCTTATTTTGGGCAAAAGAACAATGAAGGTGGCATTGGTGTTTTGATTAATAATCCCGCTTCTGTGAAACTCTGCGAACACCCTCACTAAGTCCTCTTTGATCACATCCCAACAATCTTGAAACATTGCAATGGTAAATCCATCAGGCCTCGGCGTCTTATCCCTATCTAACTAAAAAATGGCTTTAGAAATATCTTCTTCAGTAAAAAGGGAATCCAACCTAGAAGCACTCTCTTTTGAGATAGGGGACCAATCTAAGCCTTCTACTCTCCAAGACTCTCCAAGAGGACTCGAGTAGAGCTTTTCATAAAAAAGTAAGATCTCCTCTGTGATGCTATCAATATTATTCAACATTAAACCTCTTTCATTCTCCAAAAACTTTATGAATTTCCTATTTCGTCTGTCATTAGCCACTTTACGAAAAAACTTTGAATTGCAATCCCCTTCTTTTACCCATTTCACCCTAGCTTTTTGTCTCCAATGAACTTCTTTCCTCAATATTAATTCCTCCAACTCCCCTTTTCTTAAAACTCTTTGAGCTGAAAGTTCAAAAGAAAGAACCCCTTCTTGCTCAATAGCATCAATGTTAGCTATCTCATTAAGGATGTTTTTTTCCTTTCCTTTAGCACTCCAAAAGAATCCTTATTCCACTCTTTCAATTTGGCCTTAACAAATTGTAACTTCCTCATAAACTTATGGCCTTCCCATCCAACTCCCTGAAAACCTCTCCACTAACTATTGAGGCAATCTTTGAAACTAGGATATTGCAACCACATATTCTCAAACCTAAAAGGAGTTAGACCCCACTTGAAAAGATTAGTGTCCAAAACTATCGGCCAATGATCCGATGTCCATCTAGGGAGAACTTCTTGAAGGCTTTGAGGGAAGAATTGCTCCCACTCATTCGAGTAAAGAAACCGGTCCAATCTCTTACACACAGGTGACTCTTGCATGTTTGACCAAGTGAATGTGGCGTTCAGCAAAAGGGGGTCAACTAATTCACAATCTCTTATAAATCCATCAAAGTCCCTCATGCTAGAAGTTAAACTAGAGCCTCCCAATTTTTCTGAAATTCTCCTTATAACATTAAAATCACCACCCACACACCATAAAGGAAAGGAAAGGCCATAAATGTCTAAGAGCTCCACCCAAAAATCCTTCCTAAGTAAGGAACAGTTTAGGCCATAAACTAAGGATAGCCAAAGGGGTACACATTCATCCAACAAAAACTTGACTGAGACATAAAATGACTCTATTACCACCTTTTCACTGCATAGTTTCTTTGAGTCCCAAATAATCAAAATCCCTCCTAAAGCCCCACGCGCCGGAAGAGCAGCTCACTCCTTATTCCTAACCGACCAAACACTACCAACAAACTTTCTATCACACACCTCCTTTTTTGTTTCCTGAAACATTACAACATCCGGATTCTCAAGACGCAAGAAATCTTTAACCCCTTCGTTTTTTCCTAGATCCCAAATCCCTACTATTCCAACTGATGATTTTCATAAAAAAAAATTAAAAAAAAAAAAAACTCTCTCACCCTAAACCTCCATACCAATTCCTACAGGTCTCAAATACCTATGGAGAATTTGTTCTTATGCCTAGAATACACCTTAATATCTAGAGAACTTAAGACCACACAAACTCTAGCCATTTTGCTGGGAGAAAGACCTTCTATTTGGAACCCACCCAAAGAGGAAAACTCAGTTTCACCCGAGCAAACTGTAACCAGGTTGGGGGCCTCAATAGGCATGCTGGGCAGGGTCTTAAGGGAGTTAATACCCTCAGACATTTGGTTCAAACAAGCTAACCGGGACTCCACAACATCTAGGTTATGATTGCCAACAAAATCTTGACATAAAGCACCATCGTCAATTTTTTTCAAAAACATTTCAGATACAACTCGAGATTTCGTAGGAGACTGAGACTGAATTACTGAACTGGGAAGAGCGGGATCAGAATGACTCAGAGTTGAATGTGCCAAGTCATAGGAGGGGGCAAAATTGACAAAGATGACTGAGAAAGTGGAAAAGAAGATACCTTATTGTTTTCCACTACCATCATTCCACAAGTCCCCACATAGGTTAGCCCTTTTTCTCTGCTTACTGGATTAGAAGGAAAAACCATGACTAAAGAGCCACGATGAACAAAACCCCCGAAGCCCTCAGAGGCTGCTCTGTCTACGATGTTAGAGAATTTGCACAATTTTGCCTTCCCCTTTGAATGTATAGAAGCCTTAAGAGTAGACCTTTGTTGATTATCCGCCTCTCCTCTTGTCGACGAAGCCCCTTTCCCATAACAGCTTTTTCGAAACCTTGACGGACGACTAAGAGTGAGAGGACTCGCACTAAACCTTCGTAACCTCTGTGTTCCCGCTTTGAAAGCATCGTCCTTTGGAAAGGCAATAAAATCTGAAGATGGAATCTCTTGCGTTAGAGGCTCGCTTCGACTTCGAACCCCTTGTCGACATCCAGAAATTGGAGGAATAAGAGTAGTCCACAGCTTCTTTGAACCAAACTTTGTCGCAAAACCCCTCAGCTAAGAAGAAGAGACCTTTGAGACTGACTTCCCCTTTCCCATTGTAGAGGAGTCTTCTCTGCATAAAGCGCCCTTCTCATAAATGGGTTGCTTTCCACCCATTTCTTGGCCCAAAGTCGACATGGGCCTGTAAAAATAACACCCCTCTCCAAGCCCAAATTTGTTTCCACCAGTGGCTTTGGTTTTTTAGGAGAATGGGCCCTTCTCTCTTGCATTGCATTAGAGGCCCGATGCCAATCCTCAACATTTGAGTGGGCCTTGTTTCTTCCGGCCCAAACTTCACCAACTTGTTTTGGCCCAAAAGACCCTACTCTCTCTTTATTTGAATTCAAATTGAATGGAGAGGAGGGTTGGAACTAGCTGTTCCCCACATCCGCTCTTCTCTTGCCATGTGTCCCCACAGAGACATCTTCAGTCTTTTGACTTTCTTCACCCTCTTTCACACTGCCAGCTACCCCATTAGAAGATCATCCTTTAGCCGTTGATTTAGCCTTCTCAACCAACTTTCTGCCACCTGTCCACGAGTGAGGCTCATAATCCTCCCGAGTTGACTCACCCATTTCTCTACCTTGCCTATCGTCTTCAGCTCCAGCCACTACAACTGAAATTGTAAAAACCCATCCCCCATCTAACACCTCGATCAATGCGGGAAGAACTGAACGTTTCTTCATTAAAATTCTCACCCTTGCCTTATAAAGATCATACAATTTCACCGTTCGCCAATCAATCTCTGTCACCGTCCCCCACTGCTCCACAATTTTCTTCAGATGTTCCTCAGACCATAAATGAAAGGGCAAACCCCATAATTCAATTCATCCTCCTCTGAACTTCCCCACAACTTCTGAGTTTTCCCTTGGCGACCACCTTCTCAAATGGATTGTATACCCTCCCTTAATCTTGAGAAACCTTAATTCCTGGAGAGAGAAGACCTCCTCAAGTTTAATTTGTTATTGTTGAAGATAAAAAGATAAAATATTTTAAAGTTATTGAACTATTTATATATTTTTAAATTCTTACAATTATTTTTAATTTTAGTTATATAATAAATTATATAATTATGATTCATATTGACATCACAGTCTGATTTTAAAGGACAATGTTGTTGTTGACAATGTTGTCATTGCTTGCGAATATAGAACCTATGATAAAAAGGGATACTAAGAAATGAAGTATTTGGGATATCATTCCTTTCTTTGCCTTTCTTTGGGCCTCTTGTACCATAATATTTAAGGGCATTCCCCTTAATGTGGTCCAACTCAATTGGTTTTTCGTGTGTAAATCAAAAGGTGAGGGTTAGCAGGAACAAGTTGCTTGGAAGGAAACTATTCTAATATAACACCTATGAATTGTTTCTTGTATATTCCCATGTGGTATATTATTGTTGTATAGGTTTACTTAGTACTTTGGAGGCTTCAAATGTACTTCTATTTAATTCATCACATTTTTAAGAGGATTAGTCATCCTTTTCTTTGTATTTCTTTATCCTTAATTTAATACATTTGTTGTTTCTAATAAATAAAAAAAGTATATTAACACATGGTTCTATCCCTAAGAATATACAACCAAGTTATATGAGAGGAATCATCAACAAACAAGATGAAATAACAAGCACCATGTAAGCCAACATTTCTAACGAGACCCCAGATATTAGAGTGAACTGACCTCAAAAGAATGCAAAGAGGCCTATTTGAGCAAAGTTTAGAAGTAGCCCTATGATGTACACTAAGCTCAGAGGTGGTTTCATAGTCGAAGTGAGCAAAAGAAGGTAAAGTAAGAACTAATCAATGGAGATTGGCATAGAAAGAGTGACCAAGATGATGATACCCCTGCTATGGGGAGACACTAGTCTGGAAGGCTGAGGAGTAGAATCCAACCTTTTCAAATCCTACACCAATCATCCTCTTTATCCTTACATCCTAAAAGACCAAATGTGAAGGATAAAATATGATTGAGCAATTCTAAGTGAGAGAAGTTTGTGATCATACAATAAGTTGAAAAGGAAATTAGGAATGTATAAGATGGGTGAAAGTGTAAAATCAAGCATGCTAACTTTTCCAATCCCATGAATTCATAATTTAGAATTTAAGCAATAGTGGTCTATCAAAAAAAAAAAATGAATTTATGCAATAGTGACAAGGATGGATATGAAGGATGAGAAAGAATGGAAATAAGGGACCATCTTTTAATATTTTTCTGATAATTTTTTTTTTTTTTTATCAGAATATTTTTCTGATAATCTCTCCTACAATTTCTCCTATAAGCTCAATAATTATAGATTTAGTGCAGCTACTAACCATACCTCCAAGACCTTCTAGTCTCCTTAGAGACCACAAGATGATAACTACCAATCCCCATCCAATATGAGTTCCCTAGCCCCTATCACTCCTTTTACGTCTTTCAATATCAATCCCAACCTTATTGGCCAAACCTAAATCACCAGGCCTTTGAGAAAAGGCTTAACAATCCTAACCAGTAGATAAGAAATTGATGACATCTTTTTGCTATGAAATAATAGTTCAGAGTTTGATGGCACAAAACATGTTAATTATGTTACATGGCACCAGATACAGTAGACAGCTACACTAGTACTAATTTTCAATTAAGGGAATGATACAGCAAGCCAAGTGTTTCACACTTACCTACATAATAATTCAAGAAATCTACAGCACCACAGTCTCTCATGGTTGTTATGGTTGCATTAGGTGGAAATCCAAATATAAAAAAAAAAATGGTGCTAAAACAAATTGTACTCATAAGCAAGAAATGACCATCTAAAAGTCATTAAATATCATTGTACAAGACCGCAGTTTCTCCATGAAAATTTTGTTAACATACAGGAGAACTAATTACCTCAGGTGGTGCAGCACAAAGCATATAAAAGCAATGATAATTTCTCTCAGGATCGGACACTTGACAAACACGAGATCGCTCCAGTAAATAAGTCCTGATAGCAGCTCCTGAAATCCTTCCCCTTTGATCAAACTGAATCTCCACGAACTTACCAAATCGACTGCAATATGCTTTTCATTTCAGGATAGTATCTAACAGCTGAATGGAAGATAAATGATATAAAATGATACAAATTAAAGGTAAGATTTTAACATTTCGAAAAATAGGTTTCTCCCACCTAGAGTTATTGTTTCTGACAGTCTTTGCATTACCAAACGCTTCTAGAACAGGATTGGACTGCAAACAAAGAAAAAGGTGAACAAAAAATTGAAATGGATATGATCTGTCATTGATCCGAGCTACTGTCCTAGAAGAATCAATATTCTTTGGGTAAACCAGAGTTTTATAACTTTGCTATACCTCTAAGACTTGCTGCTCCACTGTCCGCCCCTCAGCTGCAGCCCTCCCACCCATATAGGCAAGATATTGCATAAGCATTTTCGTGCTTTCTGTCTTACCAGCTCCGCTTTCTCCACTTACCAAAATGGACTGGCTCACTCCGTCATTAATCATCAGTCTGTATCACAATTGTTCTCATTTACTAGGCAAAGTAGAAATCCTTAAGCACTCAATATTAGAAGCTGACCAGGGTTATGATGGATGTACCGGTAAGCAGAATCAGCAACAGCAAAAGGATGTGGGCTCAGCTCACCAAAGACTGCCCCTTTATACTGCTCCATCACATGATTATCATACAAATGAGGCAGTCTCTGAAAAGGGTTCACGGCAATCAATATACTTCCTGTATAAGTCTGGAAAAACCATTAGGCCAGTTAGCCTCATATAGCAAAACTGTTATGAGAATGCAAAAGAAAGAAAAATCAACAACTAAAATGCTTGGATTTTTATTTTCAAGTGAATGGGAACAAGGCTATTCTGTTAGCCTCTAAGAATCCTTACCCCTTCTAGTCTTTGATCATAGCTCAATTGTCTTAGACACTATCCTTTTAAGTCAGAAGCAGCCTCATTTAAATTCGAAAACACGTGGTTGCTTCATCCAGGTTCCAAAGAGTGTATTAGCTCATGGTGGAGCGAGTTGCATGTGGAAGGTTGGGAAGGTCATAGGTCCATGAAAACATTTCAGTTTGTCAAATTGGAGCTAAGGGTTTGGAAGAAGGTTGCTTTTGGTAATATCAAGTACAGGAAAAATAATATTCTTAGGGACATGTTTTCCATTGACTCTTGCAAGCAGGAAGGTAATTTGATCCTGAGCTTTTTGTTCTAAGGAGCTCTAGGAAAGCAGAGTTGGAGGATTTGATGTTAAAGAAAGAGGTGCATTGGAGGCAAAAAGCTAGGGATTGCAACTCAAAGTTTTTTCATAGGATGGCTAATAGTAGAAGAATTAAGAAGTTTAACAGATCTTTAGCGAAGGAAGCATAGGCAACGTTAGTTAACCAAGACAGCATCTCCAACGAGATCATGAGTACTTGAAAAGATAATAGAGTGGGTCTATTGAAGATTCTTAGAGGGTAGAAGTGTAGGATGGGTTCCCTATTTCAAAAGAGAGTGCTATTTGGCCGGATCATCCTTTCATAGAATAGAAAGTTAGTAAAGTGATCTTTCAACCAGGTAAGGAAAAGGTGTCAGTGCCTAATGGCTTCCCCATATCTTGCATCAAGATTGTTGGGATATGATAAACTAGTATTTGAGTGTTTAGCTAGGTTGGCAATTCCAGACAAATTTCCTATGTGTCTACTAACTTGGTCTTTCCAAATCCTTGCCCGAACTACTTGTCGAATAAAGATGAAGATGTTGAAATTGCTAAGAGATCAAGGTATGTAGTTGAGGTTATTGTGCCTTTTTGCAAGCGCTTTTAATATATTCTGCTTATTTACCCATAAAAAAAAAAAAGGTATGTAGTTGAGGTTGGATATGGATGAAATTGAATCAACCAAGTTGTTCAATTGTTGTTTTTTTTTAAAATATTTTTTAAGGAGTTAAGGAGGCTTGGAAAGCATTTTTTTTTTTTCCAAGTGTTTAAATGCCTTGTTCCAAGACCAATCCATATTTAGGTTAGATCGATCCTGGTTGCTTTTTATTTATGTTATCCTAACTATTGGATCAAGGGCTTCTCTCATTGAAAAACCTAAAAAATTGCTTCTTGTTTTGGTAGATACACCTGCAGCCGCTCCCCACATGAGCTCTCTTTTCTTACCATATTTAGGGTTGTCTGGTTGCCGAGAAAATTTCCTTTTCATCTTGATTTCCAAACTGTTGTCCAATGGATTTTCTTAAAAAAGGGGTTGATTCTTCTATTCCATTCATCTCTCAATTTCCTATCTATTTGGGTTTTGGGTGAAAACTCATTTTCTTCTTGATTGAGCTTCAAGAAAAGGCTGAGATCAAGTTTGGCAAGGACTCTGAGTATATTCCGGAAGATTAAGGCATGTGGCTAAAGTGAGAAGGTGTCGATCAAGTAATCTGCAAAGGATTTATGGACTTCAATTAGGTAAATCCTTGTACACATTGATTGTTCAACATAGCAAAATTTTTTATTGTTGCTAGGCTAGTGGTTTTTTATCTCTTAGGAGATTTTCCACATAAATCTGGTGTCATTGTCTTTCTTGCTCTAATTCTTCTCTTTGATTTATTTCTAGTTCTTGTTATCATTTTCTTACTTGAACATGTTTGTTGAAAGGATGATATATGAGCTGAAATTAGTGTGATTACCTTTTGGATATTCTTGAATAATTTATTTATTTATATATATCTATGTATTTTTTATAGGTAATTCTCTGTTCATATTGTTAATGATATCAAGTGCCAATTGGAAATGTGTTAGGGAGATAATTGGTCTTATGAATTAATGTTAGGGAGTGTTGAAGCATTTGCATGTGGCTTGCATTGATAAATTGTTGGGAGAGTGTTGTTGCATTCATGCTTGCTTGTGTTTTTTTTTCCTCTTTCTTGAATAGTAGTTGGAAAAAAGGAATATAAACTACGAGGATTCAAAGGAAAAGGTAACATATGTTAGAGGACCTTTTTCAAATTTGTTTAAAAACACCTATTCACCAACCCCCCCTCCCCACACGAGTGATTCACTTTTAGGATTTATTGAGAATTTTTGCAAAGTTTCACAATACTGGGCTCATAAATCAAAGCACCAACTCCAACTTCATAGTTTTTGTGCCTAAAAAGAATGCTAGTAAAATTTCAGATTTTAAACCCATCAATTTGGTGACAAGTCCGTACAAGAATATAGCCAAAGGTTTGTCATGCCACATTCAAGGTTTCCTACATGAAACCATTCATCCTTCTCAGGGAGCTTTTGTTTATAGGAGACAAATTCTAGATATAGTATTAGTAGCTAATGAAAGAGTCGATGAGAAAAGACAATACTAGCAAATGAAATAGTGGATGAAATAGTAGTTGAGGAAGGAGTAATTTTCAAGAATGATTGTGAAAATATCATGATCATGTGGACAGAGGCTTTTAAGATCATGCACTCAAAAGAAAGAGGTTCATTACAAGATAGAGGTCTTAGATTAGGGGATGTTTAACTTCAATCAATTTTTCGGTCTCAATGAAGAGATGTGTCAAAGGTTGGTTTAAAGCAACTAGAGGGTCAAGACAAGGTGGTCCACTTTCCCATTATTTTTTACCACTATGTTGAAAGTTAAAGAGTATGGCATTGCAAAAGGCTTTTTAATGAAAAGAAGCAGAACCAAGGTGTCATATTTGCAATTAGCAAATGACACCATTTTGTTTTCAAGGGCTAATACAAACTAGGGTGTATTCTTGTTTATCTCACTCTTAGCTACTTTCTTTTCATATCCAAGATCTCAATGCTCAAATAGCATCCAAAATCCAAAAATTGTCAAAAGGATTTTCTCTGGTCAAGTGTGGGGTAGGTAACACAGGTCACCTCATCTGTTGGGACCAAGCATGCAGAACTAAAGGGTAAGGGGTCGTTCTAGGAAAAATTTCTTTGAGAAATGGAGCTCTCTTAGTGAAGTGTTATCTATAGGAAAAATAATTTTTGATAGCGCAAGGTCATACCATCTACATGTCACTCTCCAATAATTGGGAAACCAACATTGCACTAAGGTAGTCATATCATAGCCCTTGGAAGGCTATTGAACAAGTTCTCTTGGATTTTTCAAGTCATCCGTTGTTCAGTAGATGATGGTACTAAGATTCATTTTTATGAAGACTTGTGGTAGGAAGATCAACCACTTTGTTTTCAATTTCCAAAGCTTTTCTGAGCAGTGAAAGTTAGAAACTCTCATATTTCATCAATTTTTATTTCTCCTCTTCCTCTACATCTTGGAATGTTAATTTTTATCTTAACTTTTTTTTTATAAGTAATTTTTATCTTAACTTTAAGAATTCAAAAATTGAGGATCTCAAATTTCTCATGTCCTCTCTTATTCATATGTACTTATTGCCTTCTTTTCCAAATGTCAAACTTGGGTAATTGATGTCCTTAGGCTTATTTACCATAAAAATAAAAATTAAATAAAAATAAAAATCTTTCTTGTTAGCACTATCTAATATTTATGACTTTAACCTCATTCTTACTTTCCCTTCCAGCATTGTCCAGAATTTATGCATCTTGACTAAAGCGAGTTCTTTTTTTTCTTTCCTTCTTAGGAAGTCAACCAAGGAAAAGTATTAACGATGGATCAACTCCAAAGGTGGATATTGGTGAATAGATGTTTTTTTTTATAAAATTGCAGAAGAATCAATTAATCACGTTCTATTTCATTGTCTAAAATCAAGGGTTTTATGGCCGTTGTTGTTCTGCTTATTTGGTGTAGCTTACGTTCTCATTCATGAGGAGAAAATAGAAGAAGGTTCAAAAAGCCACTCCATATGCATTTTTTGGACATTGTGGAAGGAAAGCAACCAACAAGCATTTGAAAACAAGGAGATGTTGGATCAGAAGTTGAAATGTTTGTTCCTTAGTAACCCTCTTAGCATTGGTTAGGATGTTCAATGCCTTTGGTTGATTTTGTGGATTGCTTAGAATCTCAGTGAGAGAGAGAGAGAGAGTTGTTTTTTTTTCTATCCCTTATTTGGCTTTGCCTTTTTGTGCCCGTTGAATATGTCGTGTACTCTTTTCTTTTGATATAGGAGAGTTGTTTTTTTTTTAATCCCTCATCTGGCTTTGCCTTTTTGTACCCGTTGAATATGTCATGTGTACTCTTTTCTTTTGATATAGGAGAGTTTTTTATCCCTTATTTGGCTTTGCCTTTTTGTGCTCGTTGAATATGTCATGCCTACTCTTTTCTTTTGATATAGATCTTTTATTGCCTATTAAAAACCTCATTCTTAACTCTAACCCCATCTACAAAATCAATCATTTTTTCCAAATACTTATCTTCAACCATGGATGTCAATTTTGTAGAAAATCAATCATTTTTTCCAAATACTTATCTTCAAGGGGAGAGCTTAGGTGAAGATAAGTTTCTTTGTTATGGTTTACCTAATTTGTCTGGACTTTTTGAATCCATGCCTCTTTCACTTATGGTCTCACCTATAGTTCTACCTCCTTGTCACCTGGTCAAGAATCCTCATCAAAAATGGATTAAGGAAGAGTTAATGCGACTACCATGCCGTTGCAGGTTTACTCTAGACAGAAATAGTCCCAACCTGATCAAATGCAAGCTCAAGAGTCTGAACCTGAGCCAAGTAATGAACAAAAAAACTCCACTAATTCTGTTTCTAGTGTCATTTCTCTTGCTTAAAATTTTTTTAATCTCACTAGAACCTCATGACTAATTTGTTTAGAACGAAGATTCAAAAGTATTTTTTGATCTCCATTTACCAATTTTATTTCATTTGAAAACCTATCCTCGTCATATATAGCCTTCTCTACCCAATTAACTCCTATTGAAATCCCTCAAACATTTCAAGAAGCACTTAGATGTGAGAATTAGAGGAAAGCTATGAAAGAGGAGATGTTAGCTCTTGAAAAAAACCAAACTTGGGAAATAGTTGAATTACCAAAGGGAAAAAAACAAGTTGGATGTAAATGAGTGTTCACTGTGAAATATAGAGTTGATTAGACACTAGAGAAATATAAGGCTAGGCTAGTGACCAAGGGGTATATGCAAGCTTATGGGGTGGACTACCAAGAAACATTTGCTATGGTAGCAAAGATGAATACCATTCATATATTATTATCCTTCCCAACTAACTTTGGTTGGTCTTTGCAGCAACTTGATGTTAAGAATGGTTCTTGCATGATGATTTAAAAGAAGTGTACATGCAAACACCACCGCATTTCAATGGAGACTTCAAAAGAAACAATGTGTGCAAACTCAAAAAGCCGTTTTCTAGCCTTAAACAATCTCCCAAAGCATGGTTTGGAAGATTTGCAAAAGCTATGAATGATATGAAGCTTCAACAAAGCCAAGGAGATCATACACTCTTCGTCAAATGCTCACACATGGGTAAACTTATCATTGCCATAGTTTATATTGATGACATAACTGTGACAAGAGATGACTCTAAGGAAATAGAAAGACTCAAGAAGAAACTAGCTAAAGAAATCGAGATAAAAGACTTTTGAAAACTCAAGTACTTTTTAGGGATTGAAGTGGCTCATTCAAGTAAGGGTATTTTCATCTCTCAGCAAAAGTACATTTGGATCTTCTTAAGGAGACTAACATGCTTGGTTGTAAGCCTGTTTATACCCTTATTACACAAAACCATAAGCTAGGGGAAGCTTGAGAAGATGCAATAGTGGAATGTGGAATGTATCAACATCTAGTTGGGAAGTTAATCTACTTATCACCCCAAGGCCAAATATAGCCTATGTTGTCAATGTTATAATCCAATTCATGCATTCTCTCAAGGAAGTTCATCTAGAGGTGGTATACAGGATTCTACATTAAAGTCTACTCCAAGAAAGGGAATTTTCTTTAAGAAAAAATGAAGAGCTGAGCCTAGAGGCATACGACACTCTCCCTCTGATTACTATATATTCTTAGGTGGCAACCTAGTGACATGGAGAAGCAACAAGCAATTTGTGGCGGCTCGATCAAGTGCAAAAGCAAAGTTTAAAGCCATGGCACATAGGATTTGTGAGCTATTATGGATAAAGATTGTCCTTCATGATCTAAGAATCAAGTAGGAAGGGATAATGAAGTTATACTTTGACAACAAATTAGCAATCAGTATTGCTCACAATCCAATACAGTATGATCAAACGAAGCATATAGAAGTAGATTGACACTTCATCTAGGAAAAAATCGATAGTGGTTGGATTTGCACACCCTATGTTTCAACAAAAGGGCAGATTGCAGATGTGTTAACTGTTAACCAAACGATTGGCTAGTCACTAGTTCCAAATAATTACATGCAAGCTGTGAATAGACAACATCTATTCTCCAACTTAAGGGGAGTGCTGGTAGATTCTAAACAATTTTGCATTTATTTCTTTCCTTTTCTTTCTTTGTTAAAATATGATTTATGGGAGAGGTTATAGGATAATAGGTGGTAGGTGAATAAGATCCCTGATTCATGGGAGAGATTTTAGGGGAATCTGATGTAGTCAATATTAGACAATTTATGGCAGTTTGAAAACATAAAAGGTTTGCATGGGAAAGGTTTGTTATTAAATTAGAAGTCCAAAGGTCAGTTTTTGTTATTAAAGGCTACTAATTGTGTCTTGGAAACCTTCAGAAAGTAATTGAGGGTTGTCATTATAAAAGCGAAGAACTTGCTTATTGTAAGAACTTTTGATGATTATCCAAAAGAAAATATAAAAGTGATTAACCAGAAGTTCCTGGTTTCAGCTTTTGTGAAGGGTTTTTCCCAGATTTTTTTCCTCAACAAATTTTGGCTCCGACGGCCTTTGGAGTAACTTGGTGGTAGTTTACTTGGAAAATAGCTCCAATAACTTTTCAGTTTTCATCATAATCTAATCCCCAATTATGTATAAATAGGATGTATATATCGTATTCTAATACAATTCAAGTATAACAAAATTTATTTCAGATAGCTTTGCCAAATTCTAGATGTTGCCAAAGATTGGGGTTATTCCTTCTTTTTGTCTCTTTGGTTAACTAATCATGCCAGCATCTTTTAGCAAAACGAGGAGCTAAGCATCAGTACTTCTTTTCCAGCAGATTTCTTACCCCATTGGGGAGTGTAGAGTTGCCCTAACAGATACAATTTCATGTTACATTCTTGAGATGTATTGTTGTCCTATAATTCCTACTGGAGGAGTTCACTCTCTTTCTTCTTAAGATCAGATTTTGTATATTTTTGGAAGGATTTATCATCCTTTAAAAAATTGTATTAATGAATTATTTTGTTTCTAATCAAAAAAACTACTAGAACATTCAACTGAATTAATGGGTTGATGTTGACTCCATGATTGTCCCAAGAAAGAAAGATATCCATGGAGGTACGATGATTGGATCTGTCTCATTATTGATATAGCCAGTGATTTGAAATTTTCCTTTTCTTAGTCTTTGTGCTTGGCTAACCAGGTAGCAAATCATTTAGCCAAGTTAGGAAGCAAGCAGTTGGTCTCCTTTGTAGGGGGGACCTTTTAATCCCCTTGAGTTGTGCAATACAATTCTATTTCGTAGTTCATAAATTTTGTTTTAGTTGTACTTTAAAATGTGCAAACGTTTTTTGCTTTCTCTTAGAGTAGTGTGGTCATACTTTTTTTTTTTTTTTTGATAGGAAGTGTGGTCATACTTTTCCCTTTTTGAGTTTTGATAATCTCAAAAGGACTTGACATCCTTCTTTGTACACGATGCAATGAATTATTTTGTTTTTGTATTACAAAAAAGTAACTAGCACATTCAACATATGCAACAATTAAAGCACAAGTTCCCAGCCACAGAAATGAAACAATGGCAAAAAAGTGATATTGGGAAAGCAACAAGAGCATGTAAGATCAGGAAAGCAACATAAAAGTAATTAACACCTGTCCACTTCATAATAGGTCACCTGTACCAAGACAAGTGAGAGAGAGAAAGAGAGAGAAAGAGAGAGAAAGAGAGAGAAAGAGAGAGAGAGAGAGAGAGAGAGGACAAGAGGGGAGGAGATTGTGCAGTCCATATGAATCAGCAGATAACTACTCGGTATAAGTTTCATTTTACATGCTTGTATGCACACACAGAATGACAACTGAGTGAGTGAGTGAGAGAGAACGCTCAGGAAAATGGATGGAGGCACAGGTTGGGGAAGTTCATAAAAATCAGCAGATAAATACTCACATAAATTTCATTAATATCATATCGACATCTCAAATTCTGCAGAACCCCTGGTTCGTGCAGATAAGCCAGCTTTGTCATATCATCGATGCCATGTGGAGGAGCTTCAGTATCTTTTGGGTAGACATCGGATGCATTGGCAACAATCTATAATATAAAGAAACCATAAAACCATAATATAACTTTACTGCTTCAAAAAATAAATCCAAAAGAAATAAAGAAAGATATGAGCAATATGCAAGGCTGTATGAGCAACATAACTAACATGTCAACTATGGGACATCACAATATATATATTAGCTGCAAAGTGTTACTAAAATATGTTAATCAACACATCCAAATTTCAACATGTCAATATATCTTAATTTTATATGGTTAAAGACCAATGGATAGGTCCATATGTTTTCTAGATTGTCAGATAGAATTAAACAAGCTGATCTAACATATTGCACCCTCCCATTATCCCAACATCATACTCATGGCATGTGTCTGCTCAGACATCAGCAATATTTCATGATAATTCACATTTATTCTAATGTCTTCGATGCAAAATGAGATCAACAGAATTAAGTTCATGGCATTAGGAATTACATTAATGTTATTTAACTCTACAGGTGCCCTCAATTTCTGCTTTGCGTGCATAGGTGCTGGTTCTAATGGTAATAGTTGTCTGAATTCCCTTGTCTTATGGTAAAATGAATCACTTCAATACATACTTGGACCAGATTCTAAATTCTGACCAAAAAGTAGAGCGTGGAGATTTTCCTATATGTAGCACTTCTCCAAAATTGTACAAGATTACTGTGGATGAAGCCACTTCTATGGTAATCTTTGGACAGCTACTGTAGATACTGAGGACACGATTTTATAATTGGAGGATTCTGATAGGAGGGAGAAAAGCAGGTTCTGCATACACAGTGAGATTTATTTTCTAGAAAGAAGGAAAGAAAAAACCTCCACTGTCAATCACCATCTTACACCATGTAAAGCTATTCTGGTGGTGGCCAATAGATTCTATTAAGAACGTACCAGTTGACTGAGTTTAGAAGGTTGAATCTATTGGTAAAACTATATAGTTCCAGAATCAGAATGTGACAGACAGATGCAATGGGTTTGGCCTCTTTTGTTGGAGATTTTCTCCCCGCTTGAGCATGTAAAGTATCTCTATTTATTCCTTGCAAGGATGGGGGCAGTTTTTTTGTGTTGCTGGAAACTCAGTTACTTTCAGACTAATATTTGTACATCTTAGACTCATGATTCTTGTATTTATCATTTAGTGAATGAAGGTGTTGGTTTCTGTTCACAAACAAACAAAAAGAATGGGAGAGACAGATGGCTGCTGTGCAGATGGTGCTCCTTTTCAATGATACATAAATATTCCTAACAAGTGGTATAATTTGTTGGTTTGTTTAGAAGAAAAAAATGCCCCCAATATTAGTATACTTCCTTCTCTAATTTTATGCATTGGGTTGTCCATAAAGGCAAATGCAATTAGACTGACTGTTGCTATAGAAATAGATGTAGGGTGTCCCATCTGCAATTCGCAAACAATACCATCCTCTTTGCTAACTCTAGTGCGGAAGAACTGCAAACTCTTACGAGTTTATTGTTAGTGTTTGGTCAAGTTTCTGGGCTTAAGGTCAATCTTGACAAAAGTAATCTTTTTGGCATCAACCTTGATCAAAATCATCTCTCTAGGTTAGCCTTGTTGCTTGACTGCAAGGCTTCAGATTGGCCTATACTTTATCTGGGTCTTCCTTTGGGAGGGAATCCAACTGCTTGTGAATTCTGGGATCCAGTGATTGAGAGAATCTCTAGGAGATTAAACCGGTGGCAAAAGGCTTACTTATCTTTCGGTGGTAGGATAACTCTTGTACACTCATGCCTTTCCCACATCCCTAACTACTTTCTTTCTCTGTTTAAGATTCCCGCTTCAGTGGCTGCAAAAGTTGAGAGGATGCAAAGGGATTTTCTTTGGTCAGGGGTTGGGGAAGGTAAAAGAGATCATCTTGTTAGTTGGGATGCAGTGTGTGAGCCGAGGGTAAAAGGGGGTTTGGGGTTTGGGAAGATTCCTTTAAGGAATCGTGCTCTTTTAGGGAAATGGTTGTGGAGGTTTCCTAGGGAGAGTACAACTCTGTGGCATCAGGTCATTCTTAGCATCTACGAGACACACTCAAATGGTTGGGATGCCAACACTTTAGTCAGATGGTCACATCGTTGTCCTTGGAAGGTCATTGCACAAGTCTTTCAGGATTTTTCCAAGTATACTCGGTTTGTTGTAGGAGATGGGAAAAAAATTCGCTTTTTGGAAGATTTGTGGTGGGGGGACCAGATCTTCAAAGACCAATATCCAAGACCATTTAAAGTATTGATGGATAAAAATATTCCTATATATTCAATTCTCGGTTCGGCTCGCCCTTTCTCATGGAACTTTAATTTCCGTCGTAATCTATCCAATTCTAAGATAGAAGATCTAGAACACCTCATGCGCTCTCTTGATTGTATGCATTTATCCACTTCCGCTTCAGATGCGAGATCCTGGTCCTTATTGTCTTCAGGATTGTTTACAGTCAAGTCTTTCTTTACAGCCTTGTCCCAAATGCCTGATTCATCTCCATTTTTCCCCACTAAGTTTGTATAGAAATCTCAAGTCCCTTTCAAAGTTAAGGCCTTTGTCTGGCTTGTGGCACACAAGAAGGTAAATACCAATGACTTGCTACAATTGAGGAGACCCCACAAAGCTCTTAGCCCTGACATTTGTAAGTTGTGTATGGAGCAAGGAGAATCAACAGATCATCTCTTCCTCCATTGTTCTGTGTCGTTGGGGTTGTGGCACAGACTATTTCAGCTAGCCAAGATGGATTGGGTTCCTCCGAAAAGCATTTCAGACATGATGTTCATCAATTATAAAGGTTTTGGCAAGTCCAAGAGAGGGTTAGTTTTGTGGCAAAACACGTGCATAGCTTTAATTTGGGTTGTCTGGCGGGAAAGAAATGCTAGGATATTTGAGGACAAAGCTAGGAATTCAGAGAATATTTGGGACTCCATTCATTTCCTAGCTTCTTTTTGGGCTTTTTGTTCCACGATTTTTAAGGGCATTCCCCTTAACATATTACAACTAGATTGGCTAGCAGTGTGTAGTTCCAATGGGACGGTATAGTCAAGGGGGCTTGTGCGTAGTTGACATAGTGTAGTGTCTTGTTATCTTTTTGTGTTGTTTAGTTTTACCTTTGGCGAGAGGATTCCTCATCCTTCTATTGTACTTCTTTTTCTATCAATATATTCATGCGTGGTTTCCTATCAAAAAAATAAATAAATAATAATATGCCATCAGTACCACTTTACAAGGTCTGTCTCTTGGAATTCTATGGTTTTAGTGAAGGGAAGGAATCAGATATTGAAGGGTCAAATCCTCTTAGAATGTTGATACAAGAATAGTTCAGTTAAAATTTTCCAAAGAATTCCAAGAGCATCCTTTATCATTCAGTTTCAGCCACCAAGAAAGTCAAGCTTGTCAAGCACAATGAGAATGGTCTCCCTATGGACAGTAGCAGTGTGTGGTCCATTGATAAGGTGTATTTCAAAAAGAAGTACAGACCTGTATCCAAAAGTATTGGTGCGTCATAGGAGCTGCTTCAAAAGTGGTTGGGCTTTTAAGTGTTGGTATGAAGATCATTAGCTGGACTATTCAAGGCTTGGGATCTTGAAAGAAAAGAAGCACTTGGGGGCTTATTTTATTTTTCTTCTTCATTTTAGGCTAGTAAAGCTTTTGTAGGCATTCCTTTGAGACTCATTCTATTTGATTGAAACCTAGTTTGTAGAACCACAAGATTGACTAAGGAGAAACTTAGGGAATGAATACCACCTCTAGTGGGCTTTGTTAAACTAAATTTTGATGGATGTTCTTTGGGCAAACCAGGGTAGCTAGGGATTGGAGGGTTGATTAGAGATTATGGTGGCAAAGTATTAAGAGCATTCTCTAAACCTACAAGCAGGGGTTTAATATTTGCGCCAATTTTTTACATTTTTGCAGAGTCGGGATGTTACTTCTCTTATGCTCCTCACTTAGGCAACCATGTGATAGATGCATTAGCAAAATGTGAAGCTAGATATATGATTCCTTTTTTAGGGGATTTTATACCTATGTGAATTATAGTTAAATTTGACCTTTAGAGCTAGTCTGCACTTACTGACCTTTCTTATCCTTCTTTGTATAGAAGATTGTGTACTTCTTGGAAGGATTTCTCACCTTTCTTTGTACTTAATATTTCAATCCAATGAAAGTGTTGTTTCTTATCAAAGAATAAAAATTAAAAAAAGAAAAGAAGGATTGTTAAGGATTTTCTTCATCATAAATCCCCAAACATCGTGATGTCTCAAGAAACAAAGAGTAAGATGAGTGATAGGAGGTTTATGGGTAGCATGCTCCCATTTGTGGGGCTTTGAGAGGGGTATTGATTATATGGGGATTCAAACAAGTATAGATGCTCAAAGTTGATATTAAGATCCTTGTCGATTACAATCAGGTTAGACTTAGAGGGAGATGGGATCTTTTAGCTCAACTCAGTGTATAGACCCAACAATACCACTCTTAAGAAGGATTTATAGGATAGAGTTGAGTGAGAGGGTGTGTGGTTTAGCATCAAAAGGAGAATTTCGGAGAAGATGGGTGGTTCCAAATAACCCCTACCATGAGGAACTCTAATGAATTCCATTAGAAATGAGTTAATCGACCCCTTTCTTAGGAACACTTTTTTACTTGGTCCAATTTGCAAGAATCCCACATCTGCAAGAGATTGGATAGATTTTTGTATTCAAATGAGTAGGAGCAAAGCTTCTCAAGTCCCCAAGAAGTCCTACCCAAGTTAACCTTTGACCATTGTTCGACCATCCTAGAAGCAAATATGTTAAAGTAAGGATTAGCTTCTTTTCAATTTGAGAACATATGTTTACTCCACCCAAAGTTCAAGGAAAGATTTAGCTTATGGTGGTGAGAATTTCAAGGTGAAGGGTGGGAAGGTCATAGATTCATAACAAGGCTACACTTTGTCAAATCAAAACTAAAAGAATGGAATAAGGTGTCTTTCAAAAAGATTTTAAGGAAAGAAAGAAGAATATTCTTCAAGACACAATTAGCCTTAATGCTTGTAAATAGGAAGGGAATCAATCTCCTAAGTTTTCAGCTCTTAAGGCCTTAAGGAATGGGGAATGGAGGATCTGATGTTAAGGGAAGAGGTGCATTGGAGGCAAAAGACTAAGGTGAGATGGGTAAGAGAAGCGGATTGCAACTCTAAATATTTCCAAAAGGTGGCTAAAGGAAGGAGAAATAGGAAGTTCATCATGTCTTAAGTGAGTAAAGAACGAATAAGTGTAAATAATCTTGAAAGCATTTTGAAGAAATTTGTGAAATTTGAGGGAGAAACAATACTTCTTTTTCTCTATTATTCAAACTAATTATAATGTCGATATTTATACATGAATGGTTGAGGTCATTTGCCTTAGAAAAAAAAAATCTAATCTTTAATTTTAGGAGAAAAAGTCTCTCATAAAATCAAGGAATAAGTTAGAACTGGAAATACCACTCCCTAACTATAGTGCCTTGCTGGCCAAGACGTGTGCCTTGTTGAAGAGACCTGCCTTATCTACTTTATTTTGAACGGATAAGTGTAAATAATCTTGAAAGCATGTTGAAGAAATTTGTGAAATTTGAGGGAAAAACAATACTTCTTTTTCTCTATCATTCAAACTAATTATAATGTCGATATTTATACATGAATGGTTAAGGTCATCTGCCTTAGAAAAAAAAAATCTAATCATTAATTTTAGGAGAAAAAGTCTCTCATAAAATCAAGGAAAAAGTTAGAACTGGAAATACCACTCCCTAGCTTAAGGCACAACCACTCCCTAACTATAGTGCCTTGTTTGCCAAGACTTGCGCCTTGACATACCTTATCTACTTTATTTTTCATTTTTAAACACTTTTATTCTTGAAATTTCTAATTGTATATTAAATTTTATATAATTTCGTTACCTTTTTGTTGAATTTTCTTTTAAATGTTTGAAAACTTAAATTTTTAATTGACTGGATTGGATTTTAGATCATATTTTATCAAATTGATATGCATACTAGGTCAGATTTCACTTCACTCAAGCGTCCGCCTTGTGTTGCACCTTGCACCTAAGCTATAGGATATTTTTGCACCTTAGGCCTTTTAAAATTATGGGAAATGCAACTATACCACAATTGTGACACAACTATAACGTAGTTATGACACAACTATAACAGAGTTGTAGTTGTAACAGAGTTGTTAACATAGTTGTACATTTCAGATTTCCATTGGATTTACACATTCTCCCTTAAGTCGGGTTGTAAATGTTGATCATTCCCAACTTGGATCTCAAATCTTCAAAGTTGGTTCTAGAAAGCGCCTTGATAAGGGCATCTAGGACGTCTACTGTCTAGAGAACTATTAGAGTTTAAAGCAATAAAATTATCCCTTTTTCTATCTTCTCCTTGATAAAATGGTGATCTGTTTCCACATGCTTTGTCCAATCATGATGAACCAAGTCCTTAGCAATACTTATGGTAGCTTAATTGTCACAAAACATCTTCATAAAATCTTCTATTAGAATTTTTAGCTCATTTAGGAGTCGCTTTAACCACATTCCTTAACAAATTCCATATGTCATAGCTCTAAATTCTACTTCTACGTTGCTCCGAGTTACAGCAGACTGTTTCTTACTTCGTCAAGTAACCAAATTCCCCCATACGTAGGTACAATATCCTAAGATTGATCTTCAGTCAGTTATGGAGTCAGCCCAGTCTGCATTTAAAAAAACTCAGTGTTTCTTTTCTATGTTCTTTGGAAATAGAGTCCCTTTCTTGAAGTCATTTTGAGATATCTTAGTATACGATTACATGGCTTTCATATGTTTCTCAATTGGATTGTTCATTAATTGGCCAACCATGTTGAATGAAAAAAGTAATGTTCGATCTTAGGTGAGAGAGATAGATGAGTTCCCCACAAGTCTTTGATATATCCCTTATATCCACCAGAGCACTTCCTTCAACGGTTCCTAGTTTAATAGTGCAGTCCATTGGTGTGTCTACAGGTTTACAACTAAGCATCCTAGTCTCCTTTAGCAAGTCTAGAACATACTTACATTGGGAGACTGCAATACCCATTTTTGATCTAGCAATTTCCATCCCAAAAAAATATTTGAGATTTCCCAAGTCTTTAATTTTAAACTCATGAGCAAGAAAACTCTTCAGTTTGACTATTTCTTCCTTATGATCTCTAATCAGGATTATGTCATCCACATAAGCGATGATAATGACAGTTCTTCCCTTATATGTGTGTTTTACAAACAAAGTGTGGTTAGACTAACACTAGGAGTAACCAAACCTCTTTATGACCTTGGTAAAAAATTCAAACCAAGCTCAAGGAGACTGCTTGTGACCATATAGGGATTTTTTTAGTCTAGAAACTTTTTAAATGTTTTTCTTAATCTCAAATCTTGAAAGAATTTTCATATACACTTATTCTTCTAAGTCACCATTGAGAAAGGCATTCTTGACATCCAATTTATGAAAAAGTCAATCTCGGTTAATAGCTAACGAAAACAAAACACTAACTGTGTTCAATTTGGCAATTGGAGCAAAGGTTTCTTGGTAGCTAATTTTGTAAGACTGCATAAATCCCTTAGCAATGAGTCAAACTTTGAATATGTCAACACTTCCATTTGCTTTGTACTTAACTATGAAGATTTACATACTCCCCATCAAATTCTTTCCTTTTGGAAGTTCAACAAGCTCCCATCTCCCATTTTTTTCAAGAGCTCGAATCTCTTCCTTAATGGTTGTCTTATAGTCAAGCATTTGTAAGGCTTCCTAGATATTGTTGGAAAGCCGAATATTCATAAGGCTGGTAACAAAAGCCCGAAAACCTGGTGACAAACTCATACAGGAGATGAAATTATAAATCGGATGATTTATGCAAGATCTTACTCCTTTCCTTTTGGCAATTGGCAACTTGAGTTCATCATCTTCTGACTCATTAGGATTAGTTTCAATGTTACCAAAGAGTGCCTCTTTTAAGACCAAATTCAATTCAATTTTAGCCCAAGATGTGTTTGTTGATCTATATCTTCTTAAAGACTTCTACTTTTTCCTTGAGTAGACAATGAACTCTTTTTTTTTTTATAGGAAACGACAAATGGATATAATGATAGAAAAAAAGAAGTACAAGAGAACGATGAGAAATCCTCTCACCAAAGAAAACTAAACTACAAGAATACAAAAACAAGAAAGTACACAGTAAAAACAAACAAACTCTCTAGATTAGACCAACCCTTTGGAATTACACACCGCTAACTAGTCAAGCTGTAACACATTAAGGGGAGTCCCCTTAAAAACCTTGGAACAGAAAGTCCAAAGAGAAGCAAGGAAATAAATAGAATCCCAAAGATACTCTGAATTTCTTGCTTTATCCTCAAAAATCCTCGTGTTTCTTTCCCGCCACACAACCCAAATTAAAGCGATGCTCGCAACTTGCCACAACACTATCCCTCTCTTAGATAAACCAGAACCATAATAATTGATGGACAGCATGTCAAAGATGCTCATCGGGGAGACCCAATCCATCTTGGCTAACTGAAATAATCTGCGCCACAACCCCATCGTCAAAGAGCAATATAAGAAAAGATGATCTGTTGATTCCCCATGCTTCATGCACAGATTAGGCAACGAGAAGTACTTGGCTCAATTGTCTGCAGATTCAATAATTTCTAAAGAATGTCACATCCATGGCATTATAGAACTTTTTTGTAACAAGAGAGTAACACTTATAGCCTTTCTGGTTTGGAGAGTATCCTAGGAAAATACACTTAGTAGCCCTGGGATCAAGCTTCCTTCAATGTTGTTGGGAAACGTGAAAAAAGGCTGAGTTGCCAAATAATTTAGATGGAATGGAAGAGATGAGTCGAGTCCTAAAATATGATTTGAGAAAGACTATACATGGTGTTTGGAAACTCAAGACACGGGAAAGCTTTCTATTGATGAGATAGGTTGCAATAAGTACAACTTCTCCCTAAAAACTCTTTGGGACATGGGTGGAGAACATAAGGGCCCTTGCAACTTCTAGCAAGTGTCTATTCTTTCACTCGGCTATCCTTTTTTTCTTTTTCTTTTTATAAGTAAAGAAGAGTAATTGTATTAAAAAGAGGCGTTGAAATAGCAGCCCATGGTATACAAGAAAGATACACTCACCCCCTTGCAGATAAAACAAAAAATTGTCTAAAAGGATATACAAGAAACAACCCCTCCCTCAAAAGGATTCCACCCAATCAATGAAATCTATTAATGTCGAAGGAATGAATACATAAAAGAACCTTTTAGCCTTTGAAGAGTGGGCCCCTAGTGCATTTTTTGGGCAATTTGTGCATTTTCACTCAGCTATCTCATTTTGTTAAGGAATATTAATACAAGCACTTTGATGAACTATACCTTTTCTTAATAAGAGTTCCCCTAGGAAAGAATTGAGATAATTTCTAGTATTGTCAGTTTTCAATACTTGTATTTTGACATGGAATTGGGCTTATATCATGTTATAAAAATTTTGAAAATTTGACCCACTTCTGATTTGTCTTTCACCAGGAATATCCAAGAAATTCCAGTATAATCAATCATCTACAAAGGACACAAACCATCTAGTCCCTATTATGTTCTTTATCTTAAACGACCTCCAAATATCACTATGTATTATGGAAAAAGGATGAGATGACTTGTATGGTTGAATTGGATATGACATACGAACATGCTTGGCTAAGTGACAAATTTTACATTGAAAAAATCCAAACTTTTAGTGATTAATGATAGAAAGAGTTTTTTGAGATGCAAGAAACTAGGATTTCCTAGACAATAGTACCACAACCAAGAATGAAAATTTCCAAAACTTTCGGCGAAATTTTGTTGAAATATCGCGTTTCGGTGGTCGTGGAAACAAAATAGGGTGGCGAAATGTCAAAAGGGTGAAATTTCCAAAAAAAAAATTGGTGTGTTTCGCCAATATCTCGGCAATATATCGGTTTCTACCAAGAAATCGATGAAACTGTGGAAAAAAAAAAAAAAACGCCGGTTTTTGAATTTAAGCACCAATTTTTCAGCAAAAAATCACCTATCTTTTGGGGCTGCCCAGTGAAAACTCAAATGAAAAAAATCCAAATTTTGACTTGCAAGGCACATGACTCAAACCCAAGCCTAAACAAGCCTTCATAGCCCCCTACTCACCATTGGGCTACCTTGCCATATATTACAAAACATATACTAGAATAAATATGTACTCATACCATGATAAAAACAAAATATTTTAACAAACAAATTAATTCTAATTATTTGATTTTTAAATTTAATTTAATTGACCACTAAAAATATAAAAATTATGGTGATAATTTTCTTAACTTTTTTTATATCATTTATATATTAATTAAATATAGAAATATAAATATTAAAAAATTTATACATATATCATCATTTATTTTATATTATTAGATACAATTGAATTAAATGGATCATAATTTTAATATTAACTATATTTTAAAATTAGACATATTATAATTAAATATCATAATATTATTGTGGAATAATATTTGATGTAATTTAATAATAAATATACGCTTACAAAATTCATATTTTTTATCGATACATACAATATTATTATCAAATATGATAAATTATATCATACATATATCAAATTCTTTAACAAAACAAATTTAAAATGTCTATTATACTTCTAATTACATTTCTATGAGGTTTTTCTTATATTTCCATGAGTTTTGATCAATTTAAGGTCTACCGATATTTTTTTCCAAAATATCTGTCGATATATCCATAAAATCGAAAAACCGATATATCCATGATTACCGATATTTTCATCCTTGACCACAACATAACATCACTATCTTTATCAGAACTAAAAATGGAAAGAGAATGTTTTTAACCAATTGCCAATTAAGGTAGTCTTTCAACATAATAAGTCACTTTGAAGATATAGAGTCTCGAACAATATGCACTCTCCTAATCATGGTTCTACACATAGCCATGCAATTTCTTTCTACACCTTCAAACTTCACCTTAAGAACTACTCCCTTGCAACCTTTTGGAGTCTTCCACCCATTGAGTAGAACTAAGTTTCTTAAGAGCCACAACCCTTTCCCTTTTCCTTCCTGCTTGGACTGTAGTTTTTCCAAAAGATGTTTTCGTAAATGTAGTTCTTTTAGAATTTCTCCATACTTTAGGCAAACATTTGTGAACTTATAACTATTGTGACACATTGCTTGGGTGTTTTAACAACTATGGATTAACTTCTCTAACTTCAAATGTTCTGGTTAAAAACTAGTCCTACATTAAAATCTATTCAAGTCCAATTGCTACATCCACATATTAAAATTGATCCTGGGCTGATGCATCAATTAAATCCTTCATGCTACAAGTATTTTAACCAGTATTAAAATTATAACATAACATCAATCATTAGATGTAGACATCAAAATATAGGAACAAATACTTAATCCATAAATAATGACAACCTACTGTTTGAAAGAATTCCTAAGAAGCAACACTCACCGTCTTCCCTGATGTACAGATTATTTTAATTTCTTCACCATTAACTTCCACAACTTCTCCATCTATCCAAGCTATCTCAGGGTCCTCCACCCAAACGTGAGACCCAACCACTACTTTGACTGGAACAGACTGCATATTAAATGTGATCACAAACAAAATCGATCAAAAAGCATGATAAACCCTCTCTAAGAATGATATAGGCAACAACAGGAAAAAAAGGACTCCATGCATGCAAATGAGCAACATTTAATTGATAAATCAGGTAATGTTGATGCAGCACGAAACTCCATGCATGCAAATGAGCAACATTCAATTGATAAATCAGGTAATGTTGATGCAGCATGAGATACACAAGGCTATTTAGTATCTTCACTGTTAATATTGATTACCAGAGCAAAGACCCTACATTAGGGGGAGAGTAAAGAAAGTTAACAAATAAGAAGATGAAAAAATGTTAATAATAATAACAATAATAAATGCCCATTAATTAATAATGGTAGTTAATAAATGGCCATCAATTAATAATGGTAGTGAGCAATTGGATTTCTCAAGGTTTTCAAGTCTGAAGATAGTTTCTTGCCACATTGGGCAAGTTTTTGAACAAATCTATCGGGCCCATCATCCATTTCAAAGTACAGTATCAACAACAAAAAATGCAGGATTCTTTCAGCGTTCTTAGTCTATTTCTAAATAGCACCAGACAATTACATTGAGCTTGATAACTCACCAAAGATCACTGCACAAGAAATTTCAATAAATCAAAAACCGGGAAAAAACATTTTGCATCACTTCACAAAGGTAGAGTCAGACTTTAGATCATCTCAAACCACAACAGCTCAGTCACAAAATAATTGGGATAAGGTTTGCCGCATCTGATTCTGGTTCAGAAAGGAGGACGGGGAAGCAAATTGAGGCCCCACCGGTGCAAGAATATAATCCAAGCATAGACTGGTCTGAATCACTTATTACAATTAACAGAAAAGCATTGACAGAAACCAAAGCCATGAGTCATTCACCATCCAAAAATCTCAAATATCACAATATGAATGACTGAACAATGTAATACCATAGTTTTCTCTCTTTCTTTTGGTAGGCAAAAATAATAATTTATTAAAAGAGACGAACAAAGAGGTATACAAAAAAATTGCCCACCAGAACTACAAAATTGAACTTAAATACATTTACATTCGTCAAACTTCCAGACCATAAATTACAGCACGAGCAACAAACTATTGCCAAACAGTTTCCTACACGCTAACATAGACACGGACACACAAAGCACCAGAAAATGAAGAACTTAATCCTCATTTCCGCTCTCAAAGAGGCACCGATTCTACATTGACCTCAAATATATCAAAAATAACATAAATATTTGAAAATAAAATATGTGGAAATTGTGAATAATTAACAGAAATCCCAGACGTCGAAAAGAAAGAAAATGCCATAAGATTGTATAAGAATACCATTTTCAGACAAAAATTAACCGGAATCGGATCGGCGCCTCAGCTTATTCTGTCTCGACGCTGTGTTGGAGAAGAACCGCACAATGTCCACGAAATAAAAGATTCATTCAATCCAACAGAAACAGATTGACAAGATCCGGTATTTGCCCCAACCGCTACAAGATTGGTCCGAATAATGCAGACACATTAGACGACTGTTTCTCCCTCCTTATTGTCCCTCCCTCTGAACTATACGGCATTCCGCGGTTCGATTCTAAGTACGCGGATTGGAATACGTTGCGTTTGCTCTACATATGGGGAAGTATTGTTGCAGAGGTTCCAATGATGGACCTTTAAGCCCCAGCTTGGGAAGAAGAAGACCGAAGCAGACCTCCTCTGCAACTTTTCTCCCTTATTTTCTCGCTCTTTCTTTCTCTTTCTCTTTCTCTTTCTCTCCCTTTCTTGCGTGCCAAAAGCGGAACAACGTGAAGGCGTAAACTGGACATCCATCGCCAATTTCCGGAAATGCCCCTTCTTTGTTTGTATTTTTGCAACTCCGCCAACCATGGATTTTACTGTGGACGCTGTGCTTATTAAACTCCACCTTTCAACGTACTGTCACCGTGGATGAATTTAATTGAAGGGGTTTTTATCCACGGCACCTCATCTCCACCGTGCTCTTGCAACAAATCCGCCCATTTCGCAGTCTTATTGAATTTGGGTAAAACAATTATTTTTAAATTTTATTAATTATGAAATAAAATAATTTCCAATTTTCTTCAAATAAATTTATAATATTCACGTTTGTTATTATTAGAATCAAATGCAATTCAATGGTTTAGAATTATGATTTTTTTTTTTGCAAATCCAATATTCTTGAGAGGGACTTTTCAACTTATAGTTAGCTCCAATTTCAAATACATGATCCAAAATCAACCGACAACCTGGTCATGACCGGGGCCTCATATTTTGAATCATGGTTTGGGCATGTTTTCTAAATTTTTTAAAGTAATTCTAAAAAATAAGTTTTTTATATTGTATTTAAAAATAATTATTAATTATTTTTTAGATTAAAATTATATTTTAAATCTCAACTATTATAAATATTTTTTTCACTTTATTTTATATGAAGATACTAATACTTATGTATAATGCAAAAGTTATGGACTAATTTTTCATATTTCTACTTTTTCAAATAAATCTACAAAAAATATTTAAAAGTTGTCGTCTAATTTTACATATTTCTAATTCTTTTTAAAATAATCTACAAAATATTTAAAAATACCTAAAATTTGTTATGGACAATCACCATATTTTGATATTTTCATAATAAATTCACACACAAAAAAAAAAACTATTTTAAAATTTATTAAATGTGTTTTCTAAATTAAAAAACTATTTTCAATTTAAAGAACATACAACTATTTTCAAATTATATTATTTGATGAAATAATTTTCAATTTTTTTTCCAATAATTAATATTATTCAAATTTTTTATTATTAGAATCAAATGCCATTCAATGGTTTAGAACTATCAAATTTATTTTATTTTATTTTTTCCTTTTGTTGTCTTCTAGTTATTGTGTGATATTCAAGGATCATCATCTCCCTTTCACATGGTTTATTAGATTGGATGGGAGAAAGAAAAAAATGAGAGGAGGCAAATCCAACATCCTCAAAAGCGACCTTCCAACCTATACTCCAATTTCAAATATATGATCCAAAATCAATTGGCAATCTAGTCATTATGGGGAAAATATGAAATATTGATGAATTTCTATCATTATGAAAAGGAGCCATCTCCAAGTATAATGAAGTATTCAATGCTCCACTTTATTAAGTTGTCTATTATCATACTCACCAAATAATTTATAACTATGCCCATATACACAATGCAATAATTATATGATTGATCTAGTTTGTCATGTCATTCATCTACTAAATCTAACTATGATCATGAAATTATAACTAATTTTCAAATTTTGAACTAAATTATTACTTATGGTGGGCATAACTATGATCATGTGATTTAAAAATAGTTTTCTATTTTTAAAAATTTCTAATGCTGTTTGATGGTTATTCTTTGAAAACAATTTTTAAAAACAAAGTGAAATAGAAAACAATTTTTAGAAAACAAGTAAGAGTTGTTTTCTTGTTTTCACCGATTTTTTAAAATAGAAGAAAAATATGGGCTTGTTTAACCCTGTTTTTAAAAATAGTTTTTAAGTTAAAGAATAAAAATTAATTTTTAAAAACAGGTTTCAGAAGTCAAACGAACCCTTGACTTTTGAATATAAAAATAAAATTGCTTCCAAGCTACTTCAAGCCCTCCTAAAGCACACTCCAAAGTCTAAACAAACTAGAAATCCATATTTCATTTTGTGGTTGATGATAGTCTAAAGAATTTTTTTCTATTTATAATGATATATACTTTAAGTGGTAAGCAAAAAAGACGGAATAACATCATTTTAATTATAATTATGGAGAATTCAATTAATGGTGATCTTTATCTAATAAGAACTTATTAGTTATTGTTTATACCTATTGTTTACTTCCATATATATATATATATATATATATATATATATATATATATATATATATATATATATATATATATATATATATATATATTAAAGGTAAATTTTTGTCTCAATTAGGGAAAAAGTTACCAAGTATATTACAAGGATAATTGATAATCTCGATACTTTCCCTCATGTTGGCCATAAATGTCACACATGTCTAATCTGCCTAAAAACTTTGAAAACACTCGAATTGAGACCGCTCTGGTGAGGATATTGGCCAATTGACCTCATAATCAAACCTCAAATAGCCACACTATTTTTTCATTAAACTTCTTAATGAAGATTCTGTTTACCTCAAATAAAATAAAGGCAATATCACATTTTGCTTTATTATCACAATATGGTCAAATTGGTTGTTTAGATGGATAGCCCAAATCTTTCAAGAGAAATCTTAGCCATAAGGCTTCACAAAGCCCAAGTGTCATACTCCTACATTCAACTCACTCATGTTTTTTTTTTTTTTTTCCACGTGACTAGATTATCATTTACAAAGATAAAGTAACTTGAAATAAATCCTCTGTCATCTACTACTTTTCCCAATCATAATGCCTAAATTCTAGGAAGTGTTTTTATCTTTTTTAATACTTGAAAAGTTTTATTTCAAGTATTTAGAAAGGTTGGAGATAGTTTCTAGATTCAATTGTTATCTCTCTAGAAAATGTGAGTCAATTTTTTCCCAATCTAAATAAATTGGACCAAACTAAACTGATGTTAAATCAAGTTGATTTAGTTCAATAGTTAAATTCATTTTAGCTAGTTCCATTGAATCAAAACAGATGAACTTGCTTCGGTTCTTGAGTTAACTAAAAATGTATCAATATTGAATTTTGCCTACCCCGTGGTATGAGTTTTTTTAGAAGGTAATTTCATCTTATAAAGATGTGAATTAATTATATTTAAGACGTGAATTGATTTTATTTAAGACATAATTCAGTTTAAGTACTCATACCTCATTAATGATATTTTTTATTTTTAAGTTTAGCTAAAATTTTGAATTAAAGTCAAATCTAAATTAAATTCTTTAAAAAAATTTTATTAAAAATAATATTTTCCTAATTGTGATTAGGGATGACAATTGAGTGGTTTTTTTTTTAGTACTCGTACCATCTTACTCCTAATGTTTTGAAATTTGATAAACGAGTTAGGGGTGAGTTTGATATATATATTTAAATTCGAAACATGTTCGGTTATTGACTTGTTTCCTCCTACCTATCCCATTTATGTGTTAAATTAATTTTAAATTTAATTTATTTTTCCTATTCTTAATATATATGAAGTAATAAAAAAATTACTTTTTTAAAAAATAAGTTTAAAAAAATTATAATATTTTAATTTTTTATTTCTCATGCCCTCATACCCATTTTATTATTTTTTAATGGAGCAAATATGAAAATTATTTTGAATAAATGAGATGAGATTAAAGTGAGAGTAAACCATCCAAACCCCCCTTGTTAGCATCCTATTTATAATATAAAGAGTTTCCCTTAGCTAATTAATCCTATAATCTTAATATAATAACTATAAATTTAATGGTAAAGTTTGATTTTTACAAGCAAGTAGTTGCATAGCATAATCCTTTTTAAAAAGTAAAATTTAAAATATGATCATTTCATTAAAATGAATATTGGATTGGTGATGAACTTGAGAATTATGGACTTTTCCACTTAAGGTGATACCTTCAAATAGATTTAGATTATTTGGCCTTAATTTCTTCTTTTTTTTTTTTAATTTTAATTTAATTATTTGTTCAATTTTAATAATAAGAGATAAGAAATGAGTATTTTAATCATATTCCGTGTGCATAATAATAATAAACTTAAATATTGAATCGATGATTTTCTCCTTCAAAACTTATCCCATGACATATCAACAAACCATTGGCCCCACCCATAACCTAACCCTGGGGAAGCGCTTTTTTAACGTGACTAACGACAACTTATTTACCACGATGGCATTATCGTTATTCTCCTCCACAACTCACCACATTTTCGTAAAACCACTCCAACAAACTCTCCAGAAAAACCTCCTGTCCGTTGGTGACGTTAACAAATCAGAATTAACGGTCCACATACCACCGGACCCCACCTAATTAAGTTGCAAAGCTCCGCTACATCGGGAGATCCTTTTCCCCGTCCCAAAATTAACTTTCACGTTGTGATGACGCATCGCAGCAACCTGTCATGAGGTCTCGCCTTGTTGCATGGAGGATGCGCCTTCAACGGCTGGAGTCGCATGCACGGGGATCGGAGCAGTCAGGGTCGTGCGATTAGATGAAAAAGACGAAACGTGAGCGGGATGAGATGTGGTTGACTCTGCCTCGGGGTTTCCCTGCATTTTTTATTCCCTGAACTTCATTTCCAACCAATCAGAGCGTGAAACGTGGACTCACTTATTTTGAATCCGTACATTCTGCAACACGTGGATAAAATAATAATATTAAAAACCAATATAATAATAATAATTGTGATTACTATTCTTAATGACAATTTACTCAAACTATAATAAACATAGTTTTATTACCAACGTGACGATTGGATCAGTATTTTTTGCTAAAGAAAAAAAATGGTTTTTTTTTTTGGTATTGTTTGATGATGTCACTAATTAATTGAGAAGATGATTATAGTTTGATAAAGAAAATGGAGATTAGGAAAAGCACTTTAGGGGAGAGCGAGGATGATCTTGAAAGTATTTTCATTTAAATTAAAAGATAAAAATTGGGCCCACCTAATAATTGTGGACGCAGTTGCATGAGAATGATGGGAACGAGAGTGGGGTCCCATTTGCCCATTTTTCTCTTCATTTATTCTCAACTGAGTTAACTCAGTATCAGACTCCTTCAATACACTATGTTTTTATGTTTGTGGTCCACGCTCTTATTTAGCCACATATTTTCAAGTTAATGTATTCAAATACCACAATTTTGATTTTGGCTTCAAGTAATTGAATACTTTTTAAATTTGCAAACCACTTCAAGTACATTCAATCAATTTAAAAGGTTTTTTTTTTTGTTTTTTTTATTTCATGGGAAAGGCTAAGAACAGGGGTAAAATGCAACGTTGTAATTATTGGATAAAACTCTCAAGCCTGATGCCACATTTTCGATATTATTTATTTTATGAAAGAAAAATATTCATACACTATTTTCTATGAAGAGAGAAAATTGATTATGATTCAATTAAAATCTTTAAAATTTATAAAAATATATTTATTTTTAATAAAAATGATTTTTAAATATAATTCCATGTAAAAAAATTACTCATACATTTTTTTATAGGAACATAGAAAATTAATTCTGATTCAATTAAAATCTTTAAAATTTATGAAAATATACTTATTTTTAATAAAATTATTTTAAAATATAATTTTCAAAAATAAACTGGAATATAAAAGTCACTTACGTGAGCCTATTTGAATTATCTTAAAAGTAAAAGAGTGTTTGATAAAATTTAATACTCATTACTTAATAATTTAAGTTTATTTTAAGTTAAATTATATTTAAGTTGTTAATTTAAAACTTATTGTTTAATTTTTATATTAAGTTATTTGATAAAATTAATTTATAATTTATTTTAAATCATCAAATTGACATATTTATCTTTATAAATTATAATTAGGTTAAAGCAAGTTGAGTGATAGTGGAGTTGGTGAAGTAGCAAAGGAGATTATGGGGGTAAATTGGGATAAAAATGTAAAATGAAGATGTAGATTTAAAAATAAGCTAATTATTTTTACTTATTATTTAAAGTTGTTTTTTTAACTTTAAAAGTCAGTACTATTAAGTCATTTTATCAAACATACTTAATTTAATTAATTACTTAAATTAAGTTATTAAATTACTTTAATGTTATTTTTATTAGAAAATAATAAGGGTATTTTTGTCAAAATGAGACAAATAAAAATATATGGTTAAGTTTTAAAATTTGGGTTTTCATTGACGATTTTAATAAAAAAAAATCCTAAGTTTTAAAGTATCTAAATATTTTTTTATAAATAAAATAATTGAATAATGTTATAATAATAAATTACTGCAATAACGTGGTTTTAAATAATTCACTTGTTAGGTCCTTCTTATAGTGGTGGGCCAATTTATCTACAATTTTTATTTTCTTTTTGGCTTTTTCTATGACACGTTTTGAAGATAATTAAAAAGTTTTAACTAACAAGTTGATGATAGTCAATTTAAAATCCAGCTATCTAAATTTAATAATTGTAATAAAGTAGAAAGCAAAATCCTTTATTCAATTTAAATAACCACGCAGACATACAATAAAATTAAATAAAACTTGAACACCAAATAAATTATATGTACAAATATTGAAAGAGATGCGAAAATTAGTAACATTAAAAATGTTTAAAATGAAATTTAAATGTTTATCTAATTAGAAAATTTAACAATTATTTATAAGAATAAAAATATAACATAATATATATATATATATATATATTTTAAATTGTCAAACATAAGCAGAAGTGTGTTGTCTTACACCGAATAGGAAAAACAAATTTTGACGCTATATATGAGAGTACTTTTAACCCTATAATGCTTTTTAAAACCATAAAAGGTTCTTTGGGTCAACAACGGATGATATCTATACAATTAGATGTAAATAATTACAAATGGTGTTAGAGTCGATTCTTAACCCTGATGTGGAAGTTTGTTTGGCCTCGTGAGTGGTGATTGTTTGTTTGTTTGTTTGACCACATAGCGTCATTAGATATAATGATAATGTTGTGTTTACATAGAAGGTGTTTTGTGATATCTCATATGAGAACCTCTTTGAACCCTGAAACCCTAATGTGGGAGTTTGTTTGGTCTTATGAGAGGTATTTGTCTATCCACATTGGATATAAGAGAAAATTTTTAGTGATATATCTGTATGAACTCTTAAGGGCCTATCATAAGTTGTGAGTTATTACAAAAAGGTTTTGCTTATTTATTAAAATCTAAAAACTACTTTCAACGGAGATTGTCTAAAAAATAAAAATATAATAAAATATTAAAAATTAAAATTTATTAATAAATTGAATGAAAACTTTTGTTTGCAAAATTCTCCTGGGCAGAGTTTGATTTTCAAAGAACTTAAAGAGGAAAGTGGGAGGTGAAGATAGCAAGGGATGTAGAAGGAAAGAGCTAATAAAGATAAAAAAATCATTAAATTATTTTTAATTTATTTTAAATATTTGATCTAAAAATGAAATAAGTTGAAAATATAAAATTTTAATTATACATATTTTATATTTTTATAATAAAATGAAAAAATCATTTTCCAAATAACCAAATATGGCATTAAAAAAAACATTTAAACAAAAACATACCCAGAGTAGACGGGATGGATTCCATTGTGGTTACTATTTTTGACCTCTTTTTTTAGAGAGAAGCCAACCATGATTGTGGTTCCAACTTCCAAGCCTAGCAATGCTTTTACCCGATGATACTCAAAAAAGACTCCCCACTTTTTGTCTCCAAAAGCCTGGCAGGTCAGCTATCAATTCTCTTTCCAGAATGTTTGAAAATCCAGGTATGGTGGTTACTCACTAATTAGAACTTTAGGACGATGGTAATGGGGGACCCACTGGGGTCAACTCCACCCACCATTCATTATTTTCTTTTCTCTTCATCCAAACACTTCTAACAGCTTTCTCTTGTGGGTATTAAAAGATCATTGGGTGCTGTAATAATTTGGAACGCTGGCAGGGTTAATTGGAAAATGAGGGGGCAATTATGGAGAGAAATTTGAGAAAAATAAAATAAAATATTTAAACATTTTCAAATGATCAACAAGGAACTTAACTGCTAATAGGCCATTCTCAGTCCTAGCATATTGACCCACATTTTTGAAGCCCAACTTTTTCATATGATACGGTCCTCATGGACAACTGGAATTGGGCTGGGCTTAGAAGGTAGGGGTTGGGGCTTTATGTCCATTAAATGTTTCCAATAAATTCTGGGGATCAGACTGTGATAGACGCAGTCATTGAATTGGGTTGAAAATTGATTGATTTCTGAGAAAATACAGAGGTTGTAAATAATAAATATCTTGTGCAGAGAATCAGAATGGGCTGTGGATATGGGCTGACGTTGGGCCTTGGGTTTCTCAAATTGTGAAAATAGACTGCCTTCTGCCCTACCAAAAGTTAGGGGGATTAGGCTTCAATTAAAATTCTATGGATCTGGGAAAATATACATTGCTTCTTACAAATATTTTTTTAAAATATGATAATTCAAAAAATATTTCAAAATCTAGTTAGGAAGTGTCTTTTGAAGAGATAACATCAATTTAAATATTGAAATTGTCTCTTAAAAAAATAACTTCAAAATTAAATTGAAATTGAGACAAATAATTAAATCTATTCCAACTTTCCTAGATTTGGAATTATTTTTTGAATTATCATATTTAAAAATTATTTATTATTATTATTATTATTTTGAAAATCCTAAGGATTTTTGCTCATTTTTGGATGGTGACCCACCCTTTTTGGGATTGGTATAGGCAATAGGCAATATGATGGGTTACAATAAAAAAGTAATTAAAAATCCATTGAAATAGATGTTAACCGGTAACATGTAGGGATGGCAACGGGGCGGGGCGCCCCCTCCCAACCCCGCCCCGTTTATTTAAAGGAATTCCCATCCCCGTCCCATTTAAAAAATTAAACGGGGCGGGGCGGGGCGGGCGGGTATGCTACATTCCCATACCCGCCCCGTTTAACTTTTTATTTAATTTTAATTTTAATTTTTTTAAAAAATTACTTTTAAATTTTTTAATTATATTAAAATAAATATATTTTATAAATAATTAAATTATTATATTTTTTATAACTTATTTTATTAAAAATAATTTATTATTATCTATATATTAAAAATAATAAAATAAAAATTAAATTAATTTAATTTTAAATTTTAAATTAAAATTTAATTTAATTTTAATTTTATATATAATCGGGGCGGGGCGGGGCGGGGCGGGGGCATACCCGAACCCGCCCCGGGTTTCAAAAAAAAATCCCAAACCCGTCCCATACCCGTTTAAGAAAATAATATCCCATCCCATTAGGGGCGGGGCGGGGCGGGTACCCGAAATGACCCGCCCCATTGCCATCCCTAGTAACATGACAACCTAATTTAAATGGGATATCCATAAAGGGGTAAGAAGCTATAGGTATAGGCAAACAAAGATGAATAGTATTAGAAAATTTGGCTAATCCAATATAAAATTATTATCAAAAGGGAGGTGAATAGGGTGATTGTCTCTTTTTATAAATTTAAATTATGTGAATATAAAGGATAATTATATGCAAATATATATTAAAACAATATAAAAATAATTGTTTACAATCTCTTTAGAACAAGGTGCACTCAAAAAACACTTTTCTAAGGCTTAAACATATTCAAGAAAGGTTTAGGAAGATTAAAATCTTAAAACAAGGAATATTAAAACCTTTTTATATAAAAAAAATGTCAAACTAATTGTTGGAGGTTCGTTCAATTGAGCTCCAATTTGATCAGTTGACTAGTCGTCGACATTTAATGCATGATAGGTGATTGTTGGACCTCGATCGCCCCTTGACTGACCTTCGACCGGTTCTTGACCGGTTGAATAAGCGTTCTAGAAGAAAGAGAAGATTTTTGCACCCCTTGATCGGTTGAGCTAAATAGGTTGATCAATTCCTCATCCGGTTAAATTGGTTGAGCAGTTTTTGGCTCAACAACAATTATTTTATTTTTAATTTAAAACTTTTTAAACAAGTTTGGAAAACATTTGACACAAAGTTTTAGTTAAAAACATGAAATCATCAAATTTTAAAAAATTTAAAATAAAATAACTCTTAGATGATTTTGATGTATAAATAAACAATGTAATGCATGAAAAGCTTAGTACATCAACAACTTGATAAAAAGATTTTATGAAACTTAAATTTTAGAAAACACTTCTTTTTGAGATCTTATTTTTATTGATTTTTTTTTAGTTTGATTTTGTTTTTATATGATTGTCACCTTGGAAATCTTCTTGTCTAATCATATTTGAAATATAATCATTAATTTTAAACCTTATTTTGTTATCATCAAAATCGAGATTCACCAAATTTTGATTTCACAAATAGGAATAGACTTGAATTTTAATAGTAATGCCCCTTTTCGAAGGAAGACTTAAATATATTATCTTGCTTGATATCTGCTTTTATTTTCGGGCAAGCGTAGGTCCCCCAATTGAAGTTTTAGGAGAAGCCTCTTCCGTTCCATTCCTAGTGAGAGTGACAACTACCGTATTTGAGGTCCATTTGCTGGCTTAGATTATAGTTTTCTTTTCCAATCTATGTAGGAGTTAGCACATCAGGGATTTCCTCCTCGGGCACGCATCTTCTAAGTATTTGATCAGGACTTGAAAAAATAAAAATAAAATGAGGTGGCTCATCCATGACAAGAAAAGGTTTGAAACCAGGTTATAATGGATTCCTTTTCCCACTCAAGGACTATTTTCACGCAAAACTCTAGATTGGGTATGTAGTCAAACCCAAACAATCTCAATTACGGATATGGGTTTATATGATTATGACATATATGCAATTACGGAAAAGAGAGGAAAACACAAAAGAATTTCAATTTCTCTTGTCACCAGCTCCAAGCGAGTTCTTGACAGTCTCCGTCGCACCATGAGCCACGTTCATGATGGACTGTCCTGTACCTTGAGCCACATTCATCATCGTCTCACCAGCTCCTTGAGCCACGTTCATCACCGTCTTCCCTGCCCCGTGAGCCGTATCCATCATTTGTCCTGACGTCTGTAACATCATCATCATGTAACATGATAATAAAGTAAAATTAAATTCCATTTCAATATATGTAGCCTACTCACCATATATAGCTTCATCATTTATAATCAACTTTACAAAGCGACGTCGAATTTAATGGCTGAAGGCTGGATGCTTTTATGCCATGTTTGATTTCCAAAAAGTGCTAACCACGGAAAAAAATATTCTAAGCAAATTTTTAGAAAATATAAGTCCCCTTTAATTTGCCTGACCATTAAAGTTGGCTTTGACATTTTTAAGTTTATTAAAACCAACACTCATATGTCGCAATTTATTATCCTACAAAGTGCTCTGCTTCCTGCTCCACTTGTTCCCGACACTAGTGTGCATTCTTCCCTTCCTTCATCTTTTTCACAAATGCAACAAACCTTCTCCAGTTGTCTGCCTGGAATAGGTCCGGATTCATTCTCAAGTATGTAAAAGCACACATCTCTCTTTCTTCACCGTCAAAATTCAAGGATGATGCTCTCAAGATCTGCTCATGCGCAGTCTCATCATATCGAGGCAATGCATTTTCCCCAGCAAGTGGGACTCGAGCTTTCCGAGTTGCTAGAGCCACTTGCCTCACAAGCTTCTCGGGTGCACAACGAGCATCCTGTGGCTGCTCATGATCACGCATCTCTATGCAGGTGAAGTTGAGTATGGCACCATGGCGTGCTAACATTTGAGCAATAGGAATGTATCCATCTCGGAACCGTGTGTTATAGTACCCTGCCGTGAGCTCTGGAGCATGGGACCGTGTCCCATAGTGCCAGTGAATACCTGAAACCTTGACTGAGATCTTAACTCCCATGTCCTGAAAGATGGACTTGGCTGATGACAGTATTCTCTCACCATGGTCTAGAAGCATCTGAGAATACCAGTTAAGAAAGAATTCACCATAAGGACTGGTCCAACCCCCTCCTTCTCGTCGGAAAAACTGTGTATCTTCTGGCCAGTTGTTGTAGTGGCCAGCATCTGTGGGACCGGTGCTACCCCATTTTGGTTTGCCAGCAGCTTCTGCAGCAGCTTTCAAGCTACTGAGCATATACTGCACCATATTTGTAGAGAATGTGTTCATGTAGTATACATTGCGAGCCCATTACTTAATAGTTTAAGCTTTTGAGTCAAATTTTAGCTTAATATGGTAATCTAAGCATTAATTAGAGATCCTGAGTTCCAGTATCACTTGATTCCCCTATCTATATATCTGTGATAATCCATAATCTTGATTTTACCTCTCCATGTGTGGATATGTGGTTGTATCATGAGGGGAATGTTAACCCAATATACATCGTGGGCTGATTAGCTAATACTTTTGGGCTATATTCATAGTGTAGCACAATGTAAGAACTGGAAACTGCATCTTATTAGCCTTTGCAATATTATCAGAAGTAAAAAAGGAAAAAAAGAACAAGAGAAATACCTTGTCATAACACTGGAATGCTCCAATGCCTGGGAATTTCCATGTCCCATTTTGCTCTGGATATGAAGGGTAGCGGAGCTCACCTGATGGTCCCATCCCCACTTGGATTTCCTGAATGAGACAAGTTCTTAAGATGATTAGTGATCACTTCCATCACATACTAGAGAGAGTTTAAAGGAGTATGAACCAGCCACTGAAACCTGCTGTAATTTTGTATTCAAACTAGACAATTGGGCTTTGACTGCCAAACTCTAGGCTTGGGGAAATGGGGCAAAAAAAGCCATTTTGTTGTAACTGCATTAAACTTATGAGAATCATAGGGATAGGGATAGGTAATTGCCACAATGGTGTCACCAAGAAGATGCTTGAAATTGTCTCTGAATGCACGCATGAAGTCAGCATAACACTGGACGGGTGTTCGCCCCTTGAGGACTGGAAGAGTATCAGACCCAAGGGACACATATTCATAATTTCTCCTCCCCCATTGATCAGTGTATGCAAGGTCCGGATCTTTGTTGATCTCTTCCACAACCCAGTTAGGTAAAGGGATCCTGTACAACAAGAGCATTAACCATGAAAATTGATAAAAAAGCAGTAACACATGTAGAACACTTCTCCACCCAACTAAATCACGCACTGCAATAGATCTAACATATGAATAAATTCTGGCTACTATCACTACCAAACAGGTAAAAATTGGAAAACATGTTTCCTACCCTATACAAACCCTAGTAATTGGGGCACACATAGACAAGATCCATCCTATGGCATTGAATGATAGGAGCATTAGTACTGCATTGGAAGCAGCATGGGAGCAAATCTTATGCAAACTGTGGACGAGGATTTATTGTATCATCATACAGTGAACAGAAACAAACACCAAGCCTTATGATTTGGAAATTTATACCCAAGGGAATAGTGATCAATCCAAAAGCAAATTTCTAAAAACTTGAAATAAAGGCGCAAGATGAAGCGAGAAAAGCTAGAAAACGCACGTGCAGGAGTCACCGACGTTTCCACCACATTTATGGAAGGACATGACCGCCTGAACTTTGAGCACATGCTGCTTGGCCATCTCCAGGAGCTCCACGTAGCCACCCCAATTATAGGTGCCAGGGGCCTCCCTCTCCACCAGTCCCCACCAGACGTCCATCATCACCCCCTCCACACCCGCGCTCTTCAGCTTCTGCATCCTCTCTTTCATCCCCTCCCACGTATTCACACCATTCCCCATCGTCACACTATCCAAAGGTATCATCACGTAAACCGGCACCCCCTTCCCCGTAGCCTTTGCACCCCCCTCCTTGTACTCCCTCTCTGCCGGTGTCGCCTCCGTCTCCATCGCGAACGACTGGCACGCCACTGACAGATCCGCCCTCTTCCCTCCGGTCAAAAAATAAGAGAAAACAGAACAAACAATTCTGGATTTGAAAAAGGGAAATTCTACAGTACCACTTCGGTACCGACCCAAAAAACATTTTTGGCCATTGGATGAAGATGGTTCAATCCGGACCGTCCAACTGGCTTATGTATTTAAAAAAAAAGAAAAGAAAAAGGAAATAAGTTAAGGTTGCCGGTAACATTGGCTCAGGATGGACTAACACCAAGGTGAGTAGCAGCGTGCATTCGACCGATCCTGTGGCTGTGTATCAAGTTGATAAGGTCCTTCTGCCTGTAGCAATCTTTGGCACCGACATTCCTCCTACCCCAGCTCCAGCACCAGCTCCGGACATTAGCCCTGCTGCAGATGCTCCAACTGCCTTAGATGAGACTGGGTCTCCTCGAGCATCTTCAACCCCATCTTCTTCCTATAGGATAATCGGCTTGGGTGTTTGGAGCCAGTTGGTTTTGGCCATTTCAGGTGGACTGGTCTTGTTCTTATAAGAGAGGATTTGTCAAGTCTTTAATTTATATGAAGAGGGTATATCCATTGCTTTGATTTCAAGCCATTTTTTGATTACATATGTTACTGAAACTGTGAGAATCTAATAGTATTACAAGAGTTTGGACACAGGTTCCATACTTGGGGATGAAGACGAAGATTTTGGTTAAAGGGGGCAAAGTTGAAATATATAGGGACAATCGGTTTTGACTCATTAATTTAAAAAAATATAGAAATTACTTTTATGTTCATTCATTTTAAAATATTTTAAAATACGTGATCTTCATAAAAAAAAAAAATAATTATTTTATAAAATGATCTTTTACATGTGAGGTTAATAACACCATTTGACAACTTTTATTTATTTTTACTTTGAGAATTGAGATAAATAAAATAAGAAATTTTAAAAATTTAAAATATAATTAAAAAACTTTAAAACTAAAAATATAAAAATAAAATATTAACTTTTACTTGACTAAATTATACTAGTAAAAAATATAGATTCAAGAAAGAATTAGAAATACGACAAAAGTCCATTTTTTTTAAAAAAAATTTAAAGTTTTTTGGTTTTAATTGTGTTTAATTTTTAATTATTTTAGTTTTAATTTTATTTTAAATTTTTAAAATTTCTTATTTTATTGTTGATGTCAATTACCAAAATTTTTATAGGTGGGTGGATTTATATAATATTGGACATAAAATGATTATTAATTAGAAAATTAAAAAGATTTTATTTATCACTTGAGGATCTTGGAGATTTTTTTCAAAATAATTTGTAAATCATATTACATAATAAAAAATTTATAATATATTTATTTTTAAGATACTTTTATCGAATTAAAATGATAAATAATTTATTTTTTGATAATTTTATTTAATATTATCAAGTAAAAGAGTATTTTAAGAAATAATAATCCGACTTATGAAAAAGGACATGTATTTTAAAATATTTTTAAATAAAGGAAGATAAAACTAATTTATAAAAATTGAGGTTCTTTCTTTCAAATTTTTTTAAATTGGTAAATTAAAATCCACTTTTTCCAAAATAAATTTTATAATTTACACCAATATAAATATGAGAGGGAGGCATGCCAACATAGATAGAAGGCACTTGTGACAATTTTATAATTTACCCATTTTCACAAAGTTCGAACCCCGACTCACAAAGTTCGTACCCTCTGTCACAAAGTTCGTACCATATCTCATAAAGTTCGTACAATCTCTCACAAAGTTCGTACCTCATATCAAAAAGTTCGTACCACATCTCACAAAGTTCATATCATTTCTCATAAAGTTCGCACCCCTCTCACAAAATTCGTACCCCATCTTACAAAGTTCGTACCATTTCTTACAAAGTTTATACTATTTTTTACAAAGTTCGTACCATCTCTCACAAAGTTCGTACCCTCTCTCACAAAGTTCGTACCCCCTTTCACAAAGTTTGTACCTCTTCTCACAAAGTTCGTATCCCCTCTCACAAAGTTTGTATCCTACCTCACAAAGTTCGTACCCTCTATCACAAAGTTCGTACAATGTCTCATAAAGTTCGTACACTCTCTCACAAAGTTTGTACCATTTCTGACAAAGTTCGTACCCTCTCTCACAAAGTTCGTATCCTCTCTCACAAAGTTCGTACATACTATCACAAAAGTTCATACCATTTATCACAAAGTTCATAATATTTCTCACAAAGTTTGTACACTCTCTAACAAAGTTCGTACCATCTCTCACAAAGTTCGTACAATTTCTTACAAAGTTCGTACCATTTATTACAAAGTTTGTACCCCATCTCACAAAGTTTGTACCATCTCACAAAGTTCGTACCTGTACTCACAAAGTTCGTACCCCATCTCATAAAGTTTGTACCCTCTCTCACAAAGTTTGTACACTTTCTCACAAAGTTCGTACCATTTCTCACAAACTTCGTACCATTTCTTACAAAGTTCATACCATTTCTCACAAAGTTCATACCCTTTCTTACAAAGTTCGTACCCTCTCTCACAAAGTTCATACCCTCTCTCACAAAGTTCATACCCATTCTCACAAAGTTCATACCCACTCTCACAAAGTTCATATCCTTTCTCACAAAGTTCGTACCATCTCTCACAAAGTACATACCATTTCTTACAAAGTTCGTATAATTTCTCACAAAGTTTGTACCCCTTCTCACAAAGTTCATACCCCCTCTCACAAAGTTCATACCATCTCTTACAAAGTTTGTACCATCTCTCACAAAGTTCGTGCCCTCTTTAACAAAATTTGTACCCTCTTTCACAAAGTTCGTACCATTTCTTACAAAGTTCGTACCATCTCTCACAAAGTTAGTACCATCTCACACAAAATTCGTACCATTTCTCACAAAGTTTGTACCCCATCTCACAAAGTTCGTACCCTTTATCACAAAGTTCTTAACCCCTCTCACAAAGTTCATATCCCATCTCACAAAGTTCCTATCCCATCTCACAAAGTTCGTGCCCTCTTTAACAAAATTTGTACCCTCTTTCACAAAGTTCGTACCATTTCTTACAAAGTTCGTACCATCTTTCACAAAGTTAGTACCATTTCACACAAAATTCGTACCATTTCTCACAAAGTTTGTACCCCATCTCATAAAGTTCGTACCCTTTATCACAAAGTTCTTAACCCCTCTCACAAAGTTCGTATCCCATCTCACAAAGTTCCTATCCCATCTCACAAAGTTCGTATCCCATATCACAAAGTTTGTATCCCATCTCACAAAGTTCGTATCCTCTTTCACAAAGTTCGTACTCTCTCTCACACAAAGTTCGTACCCCTTCTCACAAAGTTCGTACTCTTTCTTACAAAGTTTGTACCATCTCTCACAAAGTTCGTACCCTTTCTAATAAAGTTTGTACCATCTCTTACAAAGTTCGTACCATTTCTTACAAAATTCGTACCCTCTTTCACAAAGTTCATACCATCTCTCAAAAATTTCATACCCACTCTCACAAAGTTCATACCCTTTCTCGCAAAGTTCGTACCCTCTCTCACAAATTTCGTACAATCTCTTACAAAGTTCGTACCATCTCTCACAAAGTTCGTGCCATTTCTTACAAAGTTCGTACCATTTCTTACAAAGTTCATACCCCTTTCTCACAAAGTTCGTACCCTCTCTCACAAAGTTCGTATAGTTTCTTACAAAGTTCGTGCCATCTCTTACAAAGTTCGTACTCCCTCTCACAAAGTTTGTACCCTCTCTTACAAAGTTCGTACCCCTTTTCACAATGTTCGTACCCTCTCTCACATTGTTCGTCCCTCCCTCACAATTTTCGTACCCCCTCTCACATTGTTTTCCTTCTTCAAGATATGTAAAACTTCATCTTCAGATTTAGCCTACGAATACACAAAATAATAATATAAAAATATTGATGACAATTTGATAACAAATGACTAAATGCTCTCAATTTGATTATTGATAACTCAGAAAAAAAAATTCAAAAATCTAAATGTTACAAATCATTACATATTTAAATGTCATTTAACATGCCATTTCTACCTACAACAATTATATTTAAATAAAAATAAAATAAAATAAAATGTTACCTTTAAACACTTGTAATCACTTGACATCCTTCATATAATATCTTCTTCCAAACATATAAAACTTCATCTTCAAATTTAATCTCTAAACAAAAAAAAAAATGACATAAAAATATTAATAATAATTTGATAACAAAATTTAATAACAAACTCATAAAAACTTCTAAAATCATTATTTTACATCACATTTCTACATACAAAATTTATATTTAAATAAAAAAATATCAAATATTACCTTTGACACTTGTAATCACTTCAAATCCTTCATCTTCTTCATATAATACAAATTTTAAATTTTCTCCCTCAAAAAGTTTTAAATTTGATTTTCAAATTCGATTCATCAGAATACATCTTACATATTTTGTAATATGGTAGTTGAAATTATTTAATTTTCATATTAAATTACTATCCCGTTTTGTATATATGAATAATGAGAGTATAAGGGTAGTTGGTAGGATTTTCTTTTTTAGATAGAGTTAGGTAATTCATTAAATAACAAATTATATTGGATATTTAATAATAAATTATAAAAAAGTTGTAATATTTAAATATGTATGAAATGTATGTGATTATTTCTCACCAACAAGTCATCTTTACTGGTTTGATAAGTTTTTATAAATTTTTTAATGACATGTACTTTACGCATGTCATTTTATTATTGGGATCAAATGCAGGTAGGTACCCCCCAAAATGAAGAGTGGGTACCAAAGAACAACCCTTTGAAAATGGTTCAACATAAAGGCGATTGACCCTTAAAGGAGGTTGACTTTGGACTTTCAATTTATATGACCAAGAAGATACCAAAGGGTTTCTACACTATAACAACCCTGTACAAGAGCTTTTGTTATATTAGAGAAAGTCACACGAAAAACAAGAGAACTTTTGGCTCAATTGTAGCCGAGACATGGCATGGTTAGAATGTTGATGCATAGGTGCTCAAGTATGAATTTAAGGGTTTTTTTTTTTTTTTTTTTTTTTTTTTTTTTTTTTTTTTTTAACTTATGGCACCTTTAAAAAATAATTCTTTGAAAATGATTTTTGGAAAAATATTGATAGATTTATGTCACTTTTCGCCACGTGGAAGGTGTCTCACAATATTCAAATATTTGATATCCACTTGGAAGAATTGAATTTAAACTAAAGGTGTCTCTTTAAGAGACATCTTCTATAATTTCAAAAAATTGGATTTATACCGAAAGTATTTCTTAAAAAGATATTTTTCATAATTTCACAAAATCCAATATATACTAAAGGTGTTCCTTCAAGAGACACCTTCTATAATTTCGTAAATTTTAATTTATATTACAAATGTCTCTTGAATTTGATTTTATATTGAAGAGACACATTCTACAATTTCAAAAAAAATGGATTTATAGTAAAGGGGTCTCTTCAAGAGATACTTTCCACAATTTTATAAAATTCAATATATATATTAAAGGCATCTCTTCAAGAAACACCTTTCACAATTTCACAAATTTTAATTTATACTACAAGTGTCTCTTGGATTTGATTTTATATTGAAAGAGACACCTTTTGAAATTCAAAAAAAAAATGGATTTATACTAAAGGTGTCTCTTAAAGAAACATTTTTCACAATTCCACAAATTCCAATATATACTAAAGGTGTCTTGGATTTTAATTTTATTTTTAATTTTCACCTTCAACAATTTTCCAAAATTTAATTTAGTGTTTCTTAAATTTGATTTTATATCGAATGTGTCTTTTGAAGAAATACCTTTAGTATATAATGGATTTTATGGAATTATAGAAGGTGGCTCTTTAAGAAACACCTTTAGTATAAATCCATTTTTTTTTTTTTGGAATTGTAGAAAATATTTACCTTCAATATAAAATCAAAATCAAGAGACACTTGTAGTATAAATTAAAATTTGTGAAATTATGAAAGATGTATAGACACCTTTAGTATATATTAGATTTTTTTTCTGGAATTGTGGAAGGTGTCCATTCAAGAGAGACCTTCTATATAAAATCAAATTTAGGAGACACTTGTAGTATAAATTAAAATTTGTGAAATTATGGAAGGTGTATCTTCAAGAGACTCCTTCTATATAAAATCAAATTCAAGAAACACTTGTAATATAAATTAAAATTTGTGAAATTATGGAAGATGTCTTTTCAAGGGACACTTTAAGTATATATTGGATTTTGTGGATTTGTGGAAATTGTCTTTTCAAGAGACACATTTTACTATAAATCCAATTTTCTAGAATTGTAGAATGTGTCTCTTGAAGAGACACCTTTAGTTTAAATTCAATTATTTTAAGTGTATACCGTAAATTTAAAAATTGAGGAAAATGTCTCTTGAAGAGACATTTTCAATATAAAATCAAATTCAAGAGATATGGAAATAGGTTACGTTAGAAAAGTTAAAATATAACATATTTTTTTCCACCTTTCTCCTACATGTCCAAAAATGCCGTAAAATTGGAATTATTTTCCAATCTACGGTATTTTAGAAAATAATTTTTAACAAGTCCGTACATTTATAAAAAAATATTGAATTTTAATATCTTTTCTAATAGTCACCTTTAAAAAAAGACTTTGTTACACTAAATTTGGACTTGAAATATTGATGTCAAGTGACAGCCAAGGCTTTGGTTAAACAATCTGCAGGTTGATCACAAGATGACACATGTTTGACTTCTAAGTCTTGTTGAAGAAATTTGTCTCTTACAAAATGAAGGTCAATTTTCAAGATCTTAGTTCTTGCATGACAAATTGGGTCAGCCAACACTCATATTGTCACACCAAATCAGTGGATAAGTAGAAAAATGAATTCTTAACTTTTTTAGAAAGGATTGGAGCCAGGTTAATTCAGTTGCTGCAAGGGCAAGGGTTCTATACTCAGATTATATGCTAGACCGGGACACCACATGTTGTTTTTTGGATGACAAAGAGATCAATGAATTGCCAAAGTAGACACAATAACCACTAATCGACTTTTGATCATGTGGACATGAGCCCAATTCAATATTTGAATATGTAATTAAAATAAGTCTTTTACTTGGTTTTAGGTGAATGCCACAATCCACACTTCATTTAAGGTATCACAAGACTCTCCTCACTACTTGCTAATCCACTATAGTTGGACTTTTCATAAATTGGTTGAGCTTGTTCACATTGTAGGAGATGTCTAGCCGGGTCAAGGTTAGGTATTGTAAAGCACCAATCACACTTTGATATAGAGTAAGATTTTTCATCTGTTCCTTTTCCTTATCTTGACTTTGACTTGATGGTATCTTTCCAACTATCATTGGAGTTGGACAAGGTTTTACATTTTCCATATTGCGTTTTTTAAGAAGATCAATCACATATTTCAACTAAGTGAGGTATAATCCTATTGCATCATGATGCCCTTCAATGCTCAGAAAATAGTGGATCTATCTTAAGTTTTTCAAAGTAAACTTTTTATTTAGGTCACTTGTGAATTTGTTCAACAATAACTTTTCATTCCTTGTTAGCAAGATGTCATTAATATAGGCCAACAAATAAATGGTCTTTCCATTTGAGTTGAAAATGAAGAAAGATGTATTAGGCTTTGAGTTCTTAAAACCCCACTGTATTAAAGCAGCTCTCAATTTATCAAACCATGCTTTAGGGGCTTGCTTCAATCAATACAAAGCATGATTTAGTTTGCACACATGATTTGGTTTTAAGGCTTCAACATATCTCTCAGGTTGGGCCAGGTAAAACACTCCTTGAAGAGTGCCATTCAAGAAAGCATTGTTTACTTCCAATTGTTTGATGTCCTAATTTCTTGACACAACCACTATTAACACTTCTCAAATGGTTACAACTTTGACCATTAGGCTAAAGTCTCTTCCAGGTGTTTGGTGGAACCCCTTAGCAACCAACCTAACTTTGTATCTTTCCATACTTCCATTAGGGTTGAGTTTAGCTTGAACACCCATTATTTCCAATTATATTGTACTGTGGTGAGTAAGGTATAATGTACCAAGTATAATTTCAGATTGAAGTACCAAATTCTTCATCCATTGTCTTCTTTCCCATTGGGGACACCAAAGTATTTTCCACGGAAGTTGGTATACTAGTAGTTTGAAGGATATCAAGGGGGCTATTTTGAAGAGTTCGTATGGTTGGTTGCATAAACTTTGGGTTTATAGATGCCACTTTTTTTATTGTGTTTGCATTGGATGTCTAGGTTGGTTTTGTAGGACTGATGAAGTTTAAGATTCTAATGCTTCAATTTGTTTATGGTTGGACTTGACAGAATTGATGGTTGATTTAGTGTTGAGGATTGTGGAGAGGCCACAACTTCCAGATTTTGAGATAATGAGGTCATTGGAGTTGTAGTTGAAGGTTGGTTCTCAATTATAGGAGCTATAACTGCAGGTTGGCTCTCATTTGTACTCTTCTCACTGCATACCCAAGATTGAATTGATTTTTCTTTAGGTTCTAATGATGGACCATCTTCCAAACTATCTAAATGCACAAAAGTGAGCATAGAACAAATTTGACCCTTATAACTCATGCCAACAAGGTATATGAGCTTATAGTGGGGACTACTGGGACCCATAGGAATACTGGCTTCCTCAGAATTCAATTCTGAAGTAGATTCAAAATCCTACTACAAAGAATCAATTGAACTCCAGTATTCTATGTAAATAACAACAAGACACCAAGTGCTCCAGTTTGTGACCTATTATCCATTATGTTCAGTCTCCCGATGAATTGGTATTCGTAGTCTAACTAGGTGAAAGTTATCAACCTTTCAAGACTACCTCTACTATCCTTGAGTTATAGATCCTTCTATTATGTGTTCAATTAACATGTCTTAACTCTCATAGAACCTATGCCAAGTTCTATTTAAGGAAGTACTATGATCATAGTTTCCATGATCACACCTCCTTAAGATCACCCAATGGGACACATTGTCTCAATTCCAAGAAATATTATGGTGCCTCTATCGATAATTCTTATTGCTATCGACGTTCATTAAGAGTGTGTTCTTTTGAGTGTTCCTAAGGACATGCGATCATGAAATCTATGGTCGTAGTAATTCTTTAAGTGAAATTTGACATATGTTCTTAGAGATAAAGAGTATGTCAGTTAATCATATAATATGAGAATTTAATACTCAAGGATGGTAGAAGTAGTCTTAAAAGGTTGATATAATTTAATTTATTAGGTTACAAACACTAATTCATAAGGAGCTTACACGTAGTTATTAGTAAGTCACAAACTCAAGTTTTCTATCTTGATCTAATATCATAGGATACTAGAGTATAGTTGATTCTCTATAATAGAATGTTGATTCAACTTCAAAATTGAATTCTAATGGGGTTGATATTTTCCTATGAGTCCCAATGGTGCTTGCTCAAACTCATATTCCTTGATGGTACATTATTTGAGGTATAGTTGGGTTCTTTAGTCATATGTGTGCAAAAAGGTGTTTTGGTAAATATGTGAGGTTGTCCAAGAGCTTATGCATTTTTTTTATGGATCAGGATAATTAATTAATTGAAGTCCAATGGGGTTAATTAATTAATTATAACCTAGTAAGCTAGATTAAGTGACCCAAGCCTAAGGTGGGGTTGTGTCACTTAAGCTAACAAGTAAGCTTCTATAAACCCCCTTAAGGGTTTAAGGCTTTTATAGTTTTATTTTATTTTATTTAGTTTTCTAGAGAGTGGAACCCTAGCCTCCATCTTTACATAGAGGATTCCACCATTCTCACATGTTAAGGTCTAGGAAAGAGCCATCGGGCAGAAGATCATAAGGTTTTCGAGATTTTTAGCTTTTTCTTCATCAATTATAATTGATTTAGGAACATCTTGATCATAAGTATAGTTTTCTAAGCCCCTAAATCTAAGTTCAAATTTTTGAATGCCTCCATCACGTAGATTTAATATCCCCAAGATATTAGTAGCATGCACTTCACGATCTAGGTCTTAGAATAGATTAATCCAAAGATTCTAACAACTTAAGCCCACTAATCTATATAAATCTTTTTAGATTTAGAGTTAGATAACATTTTATCTTCCATTCTCCAAAGAGGAAACACTAGTTACCATCCTCTCAAGGTGAAAGAGAAGTTCACATGATTTCTCTCTATGCTAGGATCCAAAGGGAGAGTCATTAGGTGAAAAATGCTTGGTCTGCAAGGAAGTCTTCATCAACTTGGAAATTTTTTTGGGAAAACCCAAATTCAAGGCATGTATTTCTAGTAAAGATTTAAAAATCTACATATGTTCCCATTGTGCCTAGGATTTAGTGGCATGCACCCTTTTTTTTATTTCAATAGCTTATTGTCTCAAGATTGTTATCTAGGACTTGGTTATTTTGGATATCTAAGTACGACTACTCCTTTTTGGTTTTTTGATGTTCTTGGATATGTGATATTATGTGGCATATTGAAGGTTTTTTAGCATCTTTGATGTGTTCTAGAAAAACAGGGGGAGTGGTTAAATGGATAGCATACTGCACTACATGTTTATTCCATTTTTCTGCTTATAAGCTTGTGCATAATGCACATCATTTGAATTGTTGGATAATGATTGTTACTTGCTTGATGTTGTGGTTGTTATGTTCTTTACACAGTGTTCTTCATGGGTAGGTTTGGTAGGGTGTGCAAGTAATTGGATTAGTTATTGAAGCTAGATTGGCCATTGATGAAGTATGATTTTGTTAATAATCTAGTTAATTGAGTTTTGAGTTTGTTTGATTGTATAGTTTGGGAGACTTAAGGTTGACTAAGGACCCAATGTAATAATGAGAGTCTTGGGGTTTGTATTGTATTCTATGGTTTTATCTCGAAATTGTTGAAGGAGGAGATTGTTAATCTTCAAAGTTTTTGACAATTATAGTCCAAGAAAGTCTTGTGATTCATTGCTACTAGGACTCGAGCACTTCAAGAATGATGAGTTCAATCATGTGTCAAGCCACCATTTTTCATACAAAATGCATGTGTGTATTGAGGTTTATGATAGATAGCATGAATATTAAGTGAATTGAATTAAAATTGATGCCTAATATGCAACAAAATTGAAATTGCTAAAAGGCCAATTGATTGTCCCCTTGGCAACATCATTTAATTTTAAAAGTGACTAGGACTTTTTGTTGCCTTTATAGCTAATCTAATGTCTACTAGGTACTTTCAGATTAATCTTCTACTTGATGACTCATCAATTTTTTCTTTGATGATTGAGTGGTTATTGATTTAATTTTTAATAAAAATAAAAATTTTAAATCTAAAAGTTTAGAATGATGCATGCCTGGTTTATTATTATTATTATTATACTAGGGTTAATTTTCATATAAAAACAAATTGTAAAAAGTACAAAACCCTAACTACATGAGAATTGATTTAGAAATCACATGCTATCCTAAGACCCTTGGACTAAACTTTGAAGATGTAATGAAGTTTAACTTAGAGGATCACATGTTTTAAGGAGCTAAGAGTAATAATTTATTAAGGACCAATGGAATATTGCCACATTGGAATGTGAAGATTGTATAAGTAGCGATCAGAGTAAATCCAATGAATCGAATTTGTCTTGTGAGTCTAATAAAACTCTAAAACCCTTGATGTATTTATAGAATTACTTTCTTGGTCTAAGGTCAATTTTTCTATGAGGAAATAACTTTTCTACTATTTTTTTTTTCATTTAGAATTCAATGTTACATAGCATGATTATGCAAATTTATCTTTCATGCATAACATTTCAATTTGTGAATTAAACTATTGATAAAATTTATAGTTATATAGTTTGAATTTAGAACAAAAAATGTCATAATTTTTTAAAATTACCTATTGACCCTCCCCTCTACATAGCTCCACATCTAAGAACAAGTTTTCGCTCTTCAATCAATTTGAAACTATTTATACTAGACAAGAGTATGATTATACCATTGTACTAATATATAGAAAGAGCCGAAACATACATTTGAAATAAAATCATATGGGTCCAAAATTTTCATAAGTAATAATTGTTTGAAAATGAATCCCTTTTTGAAATTTGAAAAATACAATTGATTTTCATACATTTTTTAACTCAAAAAAACGAAAACAAAACAAATAAAAAATAAAAAAAACAAAATAAAATGTGAAACCTATTAATAATACACACCATAAGATAAGAAAGGAGTAATGATGGGTTGCTTGTACATACAAAAATCATTGCAAAATGACACTAACTACACATATAATGTAGTTTGAAAGAACTACCTTTATTACAAAGGGACCTACATTAGTACAAGAGCACAGCTTTAGATTCCAAGTCTTTATGATCATTTGTCCCTCTCTCTTGTATGGAATCCAATGATATTTTACCCTACTTACAAATTGTTTTCTAGGGTACACCTCCCACTTGCTGCTCTCCTACCCCCTGACCTTGTCTGAATTTATAAGCAGACATGCAAATGAAACATCATGATGTTATTTTTCTGCAACAAAAACTGTCAGTTTTAGGTGGCAATTTTGTTTTGAAATAATCAATTCATTGAATATTTCACTACTCTCTATACATATGTTTCAAGATTTGAAAAGTATTATTGCCCGGCCAATATTTTCTAATCAAGTTTTTTTTTTTGTTAGGGGTGAGTCCAATAACCCTGTTGGTTTTCTTTTGTGAGAAAAATTGCTTGAGGGTATTTTTCTAATTTAATGGTTATTTTCACTCATATTTTCAAATAATTTAAAATATAGTACAATATTTTATAGATTTTTTTTTTTTATGTATAAAATCAACAATATTGGTGATATTTATCTTGTTAAGCAACCCTAAAAGACATTAAAAGCTATATACAAAATTAAAAACAACTTTTTAAGAATATTTGTAAGTGACTTTCAAACATAGACCCATATTTTCATCTTCATGTTATGTTTGAAGTAGATTTTTATTTAATTAAAAAAAATAAAAATAAAAATCAAACTCAATAGTTTTCTACCACAAATTAAATCATATATCAATAATGATTACTTATAAATTTTTTACTAGCATGTACAAAAGTTAAAAGTCATCCCAAAAATCCTTGTATTAAAAAGGGTTAAAAGGTAATTTCACTATTTCCTTCTTTCCCATTTGGTCAAACTAGAGGCATTTGTCGGCACGAATCCATGCAGCACATTTAGTTGCTGATTTTTAGGACATTTATCCTTTATGAGAATTAAGGCATTCATTCTCCAAACCTCAAACCTTATTATAGAGAAACACCCACTAGGTTTAAGCTGCCAAATTCTTGGGTGGTATGGAGCGTGTACTCCACGTCCCTTAAAACCAATAGCTGACGGGCAATCTCTCCATTTATAAATGTGCATGAAATTCATGTGCCTGCATCTTCACACATCCTCTTCACGGGTCTCTTTCTCCACATAATTTTAGTTGACAACAGTATCTTCCCTACACCAGAATTCAAGAAGGTAGCTCTTCATTAATTGAGGAGCCTCTGCAAGTCTTTGTCTCCTATCTACTCTTCTCTTGTAATTCATAAACCTCATCATTCTTTTCAGCAACCCAACTCATGGCCTGAGTGCTAATATTTCCGCCACTCCGGTGAGCGAAGGAGGCAAGAAAATTGATCTTGAGGATGGGTAGTTCTTTAGGAAAAGAGAAGAGTTCACATAAGCAGGAAAGGGTGAGAGCTTTAGCCGAGAAAACGAGGCTTATCCAGGGGGAACTCCAGGAGATGGTGTATGAGAGGAAGAAGCAAAGTATGGCGTATGAGCGAGAGACGATGGTGTTCGCATTGAAGGAAGCCCAGTGGAAGCGAGAGAGGAGGAGGTTAAGGGAGGAGGTGAAGAGGCTGAAGAAGAGGTTGGAGGAGAAAGAAGAGAGGATTAGAGGAATGGAAGATGGGTTGGTAGGGGACAAAGGGGAGAAAGGCTTTCAGCTTCTGGGAACTAGACTCTTGGTGGAGCACATTTGGGAGGAGAGAGCCCGGCGAGATGAGGCTGTGGAGAAGTGGAAGCGGCTCTATCTTGCAATTAAGGCTGAGCTTGATGACCTTATTCAGAGGACAGATCAAGGTATGCGCTACTATTTTTCTTTATTTTCTTCTTTGAACTTTGATAAGGATATATCAACAAAATCACTTTTAGTATAGCAGAAAATTGATATGTCAGGAAATCATATCATTATCATGACAGCAAAGATTTCTCATAATGAAATAGTTTTAGTACAGGATCTAAATCCTCAGCTGCAGAGACGTAGAAGAAATTGGTATATGCAAGAAGTCACTGGCATACTAATGCATAAACCTGGTGGGTATTTACACGAAAGGATCTTATTTTAACATTTCAACCCACACTAGGAAGACTGAATTATACAGATAAAATAAGAGTCTGCTTCTGAATTTTCTATCATTTTCCTCAACTCAGAGAAAAAGATTAAAAGTACTGCAAAGGTAGCTCCAAAACCTAGTTTGAGATTTTAGAAGGCATGTTTTAGGAATAAAGAGAGGCGAATGTTACCATCTTGTGCCACACAACCTCTAGTTGTGTTCAGCACAGGTAGCATTGAATCCTCCATCGTTTGAAGCAGGGCCTGAAACTTATCATTTAATCTCAAGGCTTATTTCTTGACCCATGAGTCCAACAAACCAGGAGACGAACAAGGGGTCGCATGACTTTATCTTGGTTTGGAATTATGCCCGACTTTGACATCACTAGGAATGCCAGTAGTTTCAGTTAGGCTCTTTCTGCATTTTAGTGCTCAAGGGCCATCCAAGAGCCACCTTTTAGGCCACAGATCAAATCCCTTGAATACCTACAATTCGAGGGATTGACTCTCCTTCAACTATAAGAAGAACAAGAAGAGCTTTCTTTAGGGTTTTCCTAAGGCCTCACCAATGTCAGAATTCATTGGTGACTAAATGAATTGAGGGAATGCCTCCCCTGGAAAGACCTATAACCTCATCATCAGAGATGACAGGATCGTTACACAGGGAATGACACTCAAATTCTGGATTTGATGCTCTCTTCTTGATCAACTCAGAGAAACACTCCATGATACCAGCAAGAAAATAAGGTGATAAGGGGTCGCCTTCTCTTAGAATTTGATCAACACTAAAAAACCCTTTAAACTGCCATTAGTGGCTGCTGGAAACATAAAGTAGACACACATGTCCTAATCCAAAGGATTGCCATGCAAGCAAAAACAAGAGCAGTAAGAGCATTTCTAATCAAGTTCCAAAACTCTCAATTATCTCATATATTTTCTGCAAATCCAATTTGTTTGAGCATATATGATGTTTCAAGTTGCTGTTAGGTAAGAATTCAACCGGTAGGTCTAAGTCTTGGGCATACACTAACAGGTGGTATTATGTTAGAAATTTGGCCCACATTCTGTGGTTGAGATGGGGAAATGGGAGGTTCCAAGTTCAAGGCACAGCAGAAAGAAAAATATGACGTTCCAACAGGAGCAACAAAAAATTTTACCCCTCAAAATAATACATGTACATATACGTATACATGGAGAGAGTTCCAAGTTCAAGTTTCAACTGAGACAAAACATAGTTGTCCCTCAAGCTATATAAATGAAGAGAGAGAGAGAGAGAGAGAGAGAGAGAGAAAACTGAGCACAGTGGCAACTAACCAGCCATTCTTAAAGAATTTGACAGTAACACATCTCACAATACCTTTTTCCCTTTGATATTGGGGATATATATATTTTTTGATAGGCAAATTTTTGTCCCCATGCTGAAACCTCCTACAAACCCTCCCTATCCCTTTACCACTCGAGTCAGGCTTGGGCTTTGATATTTGGGGATATATTCATGTATATATATATATATATATATCCATATATCAAATCCTTATCCATCAAGTTATAGTTATAAAAGTTTTGACTAACTGACGATGTCCATTCATAGAGGTTCATCAGTGGCAACTTTGCTTCCGGGTTGGAAAGTTTCTCACTGTCCACTCTCCTTTCCCCACATTGTTAAAGGCTTCATTCTATCGGTATGCTAAGAAGACTACACCTATAGTTGATATAGTCTCTTTTAAGTGCTTCTAGAGAGAGAGGAAAAGCTAGCATAGTGACAAATAATCAATCATCCTTAAAAGAATTTGATAATTTGATCTCCAATACCCTCCCCAATCTAGAAAATCTACATAGTGATAACTAACCCATTTAGAGTTATATATAAATAACATTTGCTACTTTGTGTTAGCTTATGCATTGTTAACCCATCATTCTTTTACAATTTAGCCTTTGAAGTAACAGGTAGTTCAACATGGTATTAGAGAAGAGACCCTTTATTTATTCTCCCATTTCTTTCTTTGTGATTGGTTGTCCTCCTCATGGGGCTGAAGGCAAGGACAGTATAATCCTTATGCACAACGTTAGGCCATTTCTTAACAAAGGTTCTGGAGTAACTAATAGTTTAGCATTTTGTAGGAGAGAGACTCAACTGGAAAGCAGAGGAAGAAGACTCGATAGAAGATCTACATAGGGAACTCAAAGCCAAAGAAGAAACCATTGAAGTTCTGAAAGCACGACTAGCTTCCATGGAGAAGGAAGAGGTCCAGAGAGAAAGGGAGGTGGACATACTGAGGCAGAGCCTGCGAATAATCAGCAATAAGAAGGAGACAAAACATAGCACCAAGCACTTCTCTCGTAGCTTGCACTTGTAAAACAGTAATAATGAATGTACTATGTGTTACATCTTAAATGATGAATCTTATCTATAAAATGCCATACAATGAGAGATGACCATAAAAATGCCAAACATGCATAGGTAAAACAATTTGCTATAGGAATTGCACAAAGACAGCAAATATATGGAACCATTACAGAAAATTGTTTACAAGGGGTTTCTACTTGCCTTGAGATTGTCTCTGTTTCTCAGGGTGTAGAGGTTAAAATTCCTTGATTTCTTATTTTTATTTTAGTGCCTGTCCTTTTTCTTGCAGTCTTTCCTCAAAGACTGTCTTATCCTTCTCTTTCACCTTCAATGAAGTTTACTTCTTAAATGCCTGCGCCCCATGCTCACCCATCCATCGAAAAAGGGAATGATTCATGAAATGATGAATAATAATCTTCTTATAATCACAGACTGTACATAATCTTGCAATTAAGATAACTAATCAGTATTAAAGTACATGTCACCTTATTAAAAGCCTTTATGTGAAGCATAGCTTAGTGAAAATGAAGGCCTCAGTAAAAAATTTGTTGGAATTCTGGTCTTGGGCATGTTTCCTCTCATAATATTTGAAGAACTTTGAGAGGAACTAGAGACGTGTATAAACAAGCTTGGCTACAGACAATGAGATGTTATCACCTTCTTAGCTGATTGACAAGCTGTCTTCTTCAGTGGTTTGTGACCTCGCAACAATTTGATAATTTGATCTCACATTCTGAATAAAAAAAAATAGAACAAAGGGCCACTCAAACTTGATAAACAAACAATATCATACACAAATAATAGGAGCACTCATAATATTCCACAGAAAACATAGAGGGTAAAAAGTAAATAAAATAAAAAATATTCAAGTATATGATACATACCTCCAGCAGTGTAATGTAATAGAAATCCTCCATATGCTGCATAAGCGCGCTTCCATCTCTGATTGAGCGGAAAATATTTATCTCGGTGTGTAATATTCTTTCAATAAGTTCCTTTTCACCTTTCATCTATATAAATTCAATTGAACAGAGTTCAGAAATCAGAATAACACATCTGACATGAATATAAACTCAGGAATAGAGAAAGATGTCCACAAAGTGGAGAGTGGAGATTGAAGATTGAAGAAAATGAAATTATTTAGCAAATACCAGTAAACGAGTGCACTGTGCATTTGATTGTTTCATGATCATCTATCGTCTGTGATCATGAAATCACTCATGTAACTTCTTTAGCCTCGTAGTGATTGCACTTCATGTGTCAAGCAGATTTACATACTCCAAAGATTTAGTTACATGCTCCCAAATTGGGAATTTTGACTCAATCAACTGCACTTTATCGTTCAACAACAGATGGTTTTTTGCATCTTCAGGTCACCAGGTTACCCCCAACAAAGGTGCAGTATCTAGAAGTAGATCTTCTATCACTTATTGAACCTACCTGGTCAACATTGGTACAGGCTTCTATTTCTAAATTATCATTCTTTGAAAATAAAAAGTCCTGTTTGGCCAATGTTCCTTCCATTCAAGTATCCTGAAATTCTAATAACTACATTCATATAATCATCATTTGGAGAATGTATAACAATCCCCATAGAGAAGGCAATGCCTAGTCTAGTACAACTAACCTCTGGTAGCTCTCCTCATCCACAATAATGCTTGTTGTAGGTGCCCCAATTGTTTGGTTGGCATCAATAGGTATGTCCCCTGACTTAACCCCAACATACCCGTTTCTTATAGAAGGTCCAAAGAGTATTTCTATCATGACAGAAATATTCCCCGTTTTGATATGGCAACTTTAGGACCAAGAAATTATCATAAGTTTCCCAATTCTTTAATCTCAAAGTCTTTGGCAAAGGATTTCTTCAATCTTTCCATTTTGTCACATCAGTACCAGTCATTATTATTTCATTAACCTAAATAATGAGAATGGTGATTTTAACTCCCTTAGTAAGCTTATAAAACATGGTGTGATCAGCTTAACTTTGCATATATTCCATATCACCAACTGACTTAGAATTTTCAAACCAATCCCTTGGAGATTGCTTTAAACTAAATAGGGATTTTTTTAACTTGAAAACCTTCTTCTTTCCAAGTTTTGCTTCAAAACTAGGGAGCAAATCTATGTATACTTCCTCATCTAGATTTTCATCAAGAAATACATTTTTGACATCTACTTGATGTGGTGACCATCTAGGTTGGCGACGAAGAAGTGTAGAACCTGCATTTGTTCATTTTGGCAACTAGGGTGAACATCTCTCAATAGTCAATGTCATATGTTTGAGTGAATCATTTGATTACTAGCTTGGCTTTATATTTGCCAATTGTCCCATTAGCCTTAAATTTTCATATAAATACCCATTTATAACCCCCCGCCTTCTTGGGAGAAAATTCCACAAGTTCCCATGTCTCATTCCTATACAAAGCCCTCATTTCCTCTTGAATTGCTTCTTTCCACATTGGATTTTCTAAAGCCTTCTGTATAAATCTAGTAGTAGTCTCACAAGAAAAATTAGTAGTAGAAGTTAAAAGGATTTAAGTCTACTACATGAGACAATGTTGAAGATAGGATATTGAGTACATGACCTAAGACGAGCAATTGAAACATCAAAGATTAGATTGAGGTCCTTGAATAGAAGACAATTTAGGAGACTTATTTGATTTTGAAGACTCATTTAAAATTTCTAGATTTACCATGTTTGGTTAAGAGGGTAGGAAGTGAGTAAGATGTTTAGTTTCTTTATTCCTTCTAAAGCAAACCTTTAACTTCTTTTCTTGATCTTAGTAGCTTGGAATGTTCAAGCTCTCCCCCTCTTTTTCTTGCACCTGGTTCCTTGGAATGTTCACATTCTTCCTTTCATGGTTATGACTTTGTTTCTTGAGAGTTACTTTCAAGATTCTTATCAAAGAAGGAAATTGTTGAAATGGTTTGTTTCGTCTTGCTCACTTATGATTTTGATAAGCAAAAGTATTGCTGAACCATTTATCCTCCAAACAAAAAAAAAAAAAAAAAGCAAGAAAAACTGAAAAAGGACAAACAACTTGTTTTACAACGGTTTGGTCGTCTTATCTGGGATTACAAGTAACTTTTAACAAAAAGATTGACATGCAAATTAGAATTGTTATTATCTAATGTCTTAAAATCATATCAATGTGGTGAATTGTCAATTGAATTGATTTTTAGAAGTAAAATCTTCACGAAAACATAACAATGGTAGTGAATTGATTAGTCAAATGGTAAAACTATCTAGAGAAAGTCTTACATCTAAAATTAAATCTCAGCTAAGAATTGGATTGGAATTCTAATCTCTGTAACTTTTGATCCTTAATTCATCTCAAAATATAATCTAAGATTTGACACATCCCTGATCAAACTTTATCATCAATGAATAAAATAATAAAGATAAGCATTCATTGAGCCAATGTAAGCATCAAAGATATCTAGTCTAGATAGACTTGCAGAGAATTTTGTCCCATAATAGCTGAGATTTTAGAGAATAGAGATGGAATTTTATCACAAGAGATGTACTCCTCACCAAATTCCTCTTAGATGCAATCCTCCTTTGAATAAATGAAGATCTAGCCATTGATCATAGGGAATTCAACTTTGAGTCCCATGTTTGGTAGCTAAGAAAGTGCAAGAAAATAAAACACGGAGAAAGGAAAATTTTAGATCTTGCCATGATGTTTGGAAATGTATTGGATAAGGAATCATGATGTCAGTATTGTGGGCATGGTTAATGATGTGGTTACATTGCAAGAATGGTATGGAACAGTATCCGATAATATCCAGAGGACAAATTGACAACAGAAAGTATCTATGAGAAGTTGTAGTATTATACTTAGATATATTATTTATGTGGGACTGTGTCCTTGGGTGAAAATCCCTAAAGCCTTTGATGAAGACACTCTGATGTGGGTGTATAACGTTGATCCTGCCCCTAGGTTTTAGTTCCTAAAGACATGGGGTTGGCCCTGCCCTTGGATTATAGTCTTAAAAGTCACGGGGTTGGTCTTGTCCTTGGGTAGAAGTCCCAAAAGACACGAAGTTGGTCCTGCCCTTGGGTATGAGTCCTAAAAGATATGGGATATAACTTATAGTCCCAGAATAGTCATTATTTATAACAAAGCACCTTTTAGAGCATTGATGGTTGATATGTACATTGGTGGGGATTAGCAATTTATCATGTGTGAGAGAATGGGTGAGGCAAAGCTTTAATGAAACCATTAACAACATGCATATCTGACATTATTACATATTTGTTAATGGTTATAAAATGTTTATCATGCATGTTGCGATATGTTTAATTCAAGGTTTTTAAAAATATGCGTAAGATGATTATAAACTTTCTAACTGAGTTGTGAACTCACCTTATCCTTTCCACTTTTAGATGCAAGTCATAAGACACTTGCTAGAGTTAATGCTTGAACTTTGCATGTCCTGTTGATTGGATGCTGCTTCATTCATGTTGAGAGTATTTTGAGGCTTTTGCCTTTGTATTATAGGAAGACTAAATCATTTTGAAGAAATGATGTAATTTATGTTTGTTTTTGTTCATTTGTAGTATGGGCTACTATCAGCCCCTCAAACTAGGCTTGGCGGCACTAGGGCTTCAGGCAGACAGCACCTTGGCCCCTGAGTGACCCGTGAGCAAAGCAAGGTGCAAAAGTGTGGGAAGATTACCTCAGAATGGTAGGCTAGTTGCTGGCATGCTTGAGCAGCAGCAACGCACAACATGGTTGACGTGGCAGCATGCTGAGACTAGCACACAGGCACAGGCTTGGAGCCTTGAGGTGATGCGGCCTGTGGGCTCAATGACACAGGTACTGAAGGGAACTTAGATTGATGCCTTGAATGAAGGAAGCCTTGCTACAACAAGGACAAGCACGACCTCAGCAACAAGGGTCTTGATATGTGACCCTAGCACGCACTGATACAGCAACATGAGTCTTGAGTAGGCAGACTGAGTCAGACACGTCTTGGCATTGGGATGAGCCCGGGCAAGGTGTGATCATCTACAACAGCAAGCACTGTGGGCTGAGCATGGGAGACTCCCATTGGCATGGGACTTCTAATTAGAGTGGGAGACGGAGACCCAATGTAGGAGGGAAGGGACTCCTAATCAGATTGGAAGATTGAGTCTTCATGCAGCAGTCTGTGGCTTGGGAGTTTGAGATTGAGTAGAACTCGGAATCCTACTCAAGGTGGAGTCTGTTGAGCTTGGAATTAGAGTCAGACTAGGACTCGAATGTTAGTTCTCTAGTGGGATTAGGATTGCTTGTTGCAGCCTCTATAAAAGGAGAGCCTTGTGCCTCCTAAAGGCAAGTGAACTACCCGGTGAGATTGTGGGAATCCTTGCAAAGAGTTCTTGTAATTTGTTGGAAATCAATGAGATTCAAGTTGGGGAGAGCCCTGTAAATATTGTGTGTGTGCTTTGTGGCTTGAGGAATGGCTGGTTTAGGGAGTGCCTAGACACCGGACAGACGCAAAAACTTAGCCCAGAAATTGCGTGTGTGACAGTTGGTATCAGAGCTTGATGGCCGCAAGAAGCAGTGCTATGGATGCAATTCGTGAACAGATCACACGCCTGGAGGCATATGTGGGGGATTCTCTTGATGGAGACACTACTCTGTCGGCAAGAGTAGCAGAAACGGTTGAGGAACTCAGTGTGCAGCGCGGACTTGCAGAAAATCGGGACAAATATGTAGAGATGATGGAATCCCTTGCAACAATGATTAAAACGGCAGTAGAGGAATTTCGTGGATGGGTTGGATCTCTTGAGGGGGGGATCGCATTGCTGAAGCGAGCTGTGTTGCAGGGCACACCATCCATTTCAAAACCAACCCCTACAAAGGTGTGAGTGCCTGAACCCAAGCCCTTTGGTGGTGCCCGAAATGCCAAGGACTTGGAGAACTTCCTTTGGGACATAGAGCAGTATTTCAGTGCTGCTCATATTCCCACGGACGAACAAGTAATGTTCACATCCATGTATCTCTCTGGAGATGCTAAACTTTGGTGGCAAACGAGAACCAGTGATGATGCTGTATTTGGGAGATGTTGAAGAAGGAATTGAAGGATTAGTTCCTTCCCACGAACAAGGCGTGGGTGGCTCGGGAGTCTCTGAAGAAACTAAAGCAAACGGGTTCTATTAGAGACTATGTCAAGGAATTTAGCTCATTGATCCTTGACATCAGAAACATGTCCGAAGAAGACAAACTGTTCAACTTCATGTCTGGCTTGCAGGGGTGGGCTCAAATGGAATTGAGGAGGCAAGGGGTGCAAGACTTGCCTACAGCTATGGCGGCTGCTGATTGCTTGATAGACTAGAAGTTAAGTTCTCCTTCCACTACGACCCAGAAAGGGAAGAACCAACAGCAACAACCAGGTAAAAAGGATTGTCCAAGAAGAATGGCGGTAGACTGAACAAAAAGCTTGAGTCTTCACAGGCCAAGGTGGGGGAGAAGGCAAATTCCTCACAAGCAACCAAGCCATCTGGTTGTTTCATATGCAATGGGCCACATAGAGCAAGGGACTGCCAAAGAAGGAGAAACTGAATGCTCTTATTGCTGCTGAAGAGGACAATAGTGAGTCAGGGACCCCCACGAGAATGAACCCTCTTCAGCTCCTGAATGCAATCTGAGCAGAGACTCACAGGGGACTGATGTATGTTGAGATGGCTATGGGTGGACAGAAAGTTGTGGCTTCGGTGGATAGTGGGACAACTCACAACTTTGTTTCGACGCGGGAAGCAACCAGGCTAGGCTTGAAGCTTAGCAAGGATGATAGTAAGCTGAAAGCCGTAAATAGCCAGACACAGGAGACCCATGGCTTAGCAAAGAACACGATGGTACAGTTGGGGGACTGGAAAGGCACCATCAACTTCCTGAGTGTGCCGTTGGATGATTTCGACTTCATATTAGGCAATGACTTTTTCTAGAGGGCAAAGGTAGCACTGCTGCCACATTTGAACGGCATGTTCATTATGGATGAGACACAGCCTTGCTACCTGCGTGGACTGAGCAAGCCACCTAAGAAACCATCCAAGGAAGAGACCGTCTCTGCCCTACAGGTAGAGAAGGGATTGAGGAAGGAGCAACTTACTTATGTTGCTGCCTTGATAGAGATCAAGCCAGAGAAGATGGTGGAAGTTCCTAACGAGATTGTGCCAATCCTGCAAGAGTATGCAAACGTGATGCCTTCGGAGTTACCTAAGAAGCTTCCACCCAGGAGGCCTACTGATCATTAGTTTGAGTTAGTGCCAGGGGCTAAGCCCCCTGTACAAGTCCCCTATCACATGACTCCTTCAGAGTTGGTAGAACTGAGGGGACAGTTGACTGAGTTGTTGGATGCAGGACTGATCCAACCTTCAAGGGCACCGTATGGGGCACCGGTACTCTTCTAAAAGAAGCAGGATGGGTTGCTGTGAATATGTGTTGATTATTGGGCACTGAACAGGGTCATCATCAAGAACAAGTATCTGATTCCGTTAGCTACAGACTTGTTTGATAGGTTGACTAAGGTTGAGTACTTCACAAAGCTGGATTTATGATCGGGATATTGGCAGGTTCACATAGCTAAGGGAGATGAATCCAAGACAACTTGTGTGACTCGATATGGGAGCTATGAGTTCTTAGTTATGCCTTTCAGGCTAACTAATGCTCCTGCCACATTTTGTAACCTCATGAACGACGTTCTATTCGACTTCCTAGACTTGTTTGTGGTGGTATACTTGGATGACATTGTGATCTACAGCCAGACTCTACAAGATCACCTAGTCCACCTCGAGAAGGTATTTTAGAGACTAAGGGGGAACAAGTTGTATGTGAAGGAGAAATGCAAGTTCGCACAAACTGAGATCAAATTTCAAAGGCACTTGGTGTCCAAGGGACAAATATGCGTGGATGGATCCAAGGTGGCAGCAATCTGGGATTGGCCTACACCTACAAAGGTAATTGAATTGCATTCTTTTCTCGGGTTAGCTAACACTATTACAGGCGGTTTATTCAGGGCTACTCCAAGATAGCCATTCCCCTCACTGATTTGATGAAGAAAGAGAGGGAGTGGAAGTGGGAACTGGAGTGTCAGGATGCTTTTTAAAGACTCAAAGATGCTATAACCTCTGAACCAGTGTTGAGACTGCCCGACCTTGAGCTCCCATTTGAGGTGCAAACTGATGCCTCAGACAAGGCTTTAAGGGGTGTGCTGGTACAAGAAGGGCACCTGGTGGCATTTGAGAGCCGAAAGCTAGATGCATCGGAGCAGAGGTACTCCATGCATGAGAAAGAGATGATTGCGGTCATCTACTACCTTGACACTTGGAAGCATTACTTGATGGGCACTAGGTTCATGGTGGTAACAAACAATGTGGCTAACACGTTCTTTACAACTCAGAAGAAGTTGACTGCTAAGCAAGCTCGATGGCAGGGGTTCTTGGCAGACTTTGACTTTTTGTGGGTGCATAGAGCAGGCAGGCATAATCAAGTTGCAGATGCCCTGAGTCGCAAGAAGGTAACGGAATTTGTGGGATCCCTATCCCAAGTTGTGGCAGACTTCAGTGCAAGGGTGAGGCAGGAAGCTCCACAAGACTCCATATACAACAAACTAGTGGATCAAGTAAAGGAAGACACCACTAGACGCTACTGGTTGGATGATGGGTTGCTATACTATGTGGGGAGGAAGTTGTATGTTCCCTCCAGAAAATTGAGACGGGAGTTTCTGAAGGAAACACATGATACTAAGTGGGCAGGTCACCCCGGAGAAGAGAGGACATTTTCTTTGATTTCACGATCCTTTCACTAGCCAAAGATGAAGGATGTCGTGTAGGATTATGTGAAATCATGTCTGGTGTGTCAGATGGATAAGACAGAGAGGAAGAAGGAACCAAGTTTGTTGCATCCTCTGCCTTCCCTGAAAGACCATGGCGGTGTCTTTCAATGGACTTCATTACAAGATTCCTTAAGGTACAGGGGTATCGGTCTATTGTCGTGGTAGTTGACACATTCTCTAAGTATGTTGTATTCATTCCAGTGCAGCATGAATGCCCTGTTGAGGAAGCTGCAAGACTTTTTTTCAGCAATGTGGTAAAATACTTTGGGATACCTGAGGATATAGTGAGTGATAGAGACTCACGGTTTATAGGCAAATTTTGGGTAGAGCTATTCAAGATGATGGGAACTGAGTGCAAGTTTTCCACTACCAACTACCCTCAGACGGATGGGCAAGCCGAGAGGGTGAATGCCTTGTTAAAAGAATACCTAAGGCACTATGTGTCGGCAACGCAGCAGAACTGGCTGGAGCTTATGGATGTAGCTCAGTTGTCGTATAACCTGCATCAGAGTTCTGTAACAGGGAAGAGCCCATTTGAGGTGGCAATTGGGTTCCAACCTCGTATGCCTATGGATGTGCTAGCCAATTATTAGCCAAGGCAGTGCTTAAGTCTTGCAGCATACAGAAGTATGCTAAGACCTGACAAGAATTACTTGATGAAGGCCGGGAGAGTTTATAGAAAGCGAACCGGCGCATGAAGAAGTATGTTGATGGAGGGAAGAGACCACTAGAATATCAGGTGGGAGATAGAGTGATGCTCGAGCTCACTCCTGATATTTGGAAGAAAATCAAGAGCAGGCAGTATCAGAAGGGCTTGATCTCGAGGTATGATGGTCCTTTTGAAATTTTGAAGAGAATTGGTCCTGTTGCTTACAAGCTGAAGCTTCCAGAGAGACTACAGCTTCACCCATCATTCCATGTAAGCTTTCTAAAGCCTTATCATGAGGATCCTAATCCAGACCGAGTGCAAGCTAAGAGGCCGCCTCCTAACATTTGCAAGGAGTTCAGCAGGGACATAGCGAGTGTTGAAAGAGAGAGAGAGAAAACCTTAATTCTCATTCATATGATTAACTTCTTACAATAGAGAAATATATATACAAGACTAGGTTGAACTAACTACCATATATGTGACCTATATTAAGAAAGGAAAGAAAGATTGTACACTATAAATACATATATTTAACACTCCCCCTCAAGTTGGAGCATATATGTCATATGCACCAAGCTTGTCACAAATGTATTTAATCCTAGGACCTCTCAAAGATTTAGTGAAGATGTCTGCTAGTTGATCATTTGAATTAAAAAACTTGTAGCAACACACCTTGATGCGATCTTATCTCTAATGAAGTGACAGTCAACTTCAATATGCTTGGTCCTTTCATGAAAGACTGGATTTGATGCAATATATAATGCGGCCTGATTGTCACAGACTAGCTTTATCTATTCATCTTTTTCAAATCTCAATTCCTGAAGGAGTTGCCTCAACCATATGACTTCACATGTTGCCAAAGCCATAGCTCGATACTCAACTTCTTAATCTGGCCACTACATCTTGTTTCTTACTCTTCCAGGATATTAAGTTACCTCCAACAAAAACACAATACCCTGAGGTGGAACGCCTATCTGAGGGTGAACTAGCCCAGTCTGCATCTGTGTAACCAACAATTTGGGTATGGCCCTTCTCTTCATACAACATGGCCTGGTGTTCCTTTAATATATCGAAGAATGCGGATCACAACATCCTAATGGTTGTCACATGGTGACTGTAGAAATTGACTAACCACACTCACAGGAAAAGAGATGTCTGGCCGAGTGATGGTGAGGTAGTTCAGTTTGCCTATAAGTCGTCGATATCTCTCAGGATCTCTTAGAGGCTCCCCCTATCCTGGTACAAGTTTGACATTTGGATCCATAGGAGTGTCAACAGGTTTACATTCTAACATACCTGTTTCTTCCAAGATGTCTAAGGCATACTTCCTTTGTGACATAACCACACCTGAACTGGATTGAGCTATTTCAAGTCCCAGAAAGTACTTGAGTTTGCCCAAGTCTTTGGTTTGAAAATGGTTGAAAAGGTGTTGCTTTAGTCTTTGGATACCCTCCTGATCACTGCCTTTAATGACAATGTCATCCACATAAACTACCAAATAGATGCACTAGCTCGAAGAGTTATGATGATAGAAAACTAAATGATCTGCTTCACTCCAAAGCATTCCAAACTCTTGAACAACTGAACTAAAATGCCCAAACCATGCCCGAGGAGACTGTTTCAAGCCATATAGAGAGCGGTGTAACTTGCATACTAAACCAGACTCCCCCTGAGCAGCAAAACCAGGTGGTTGCTCCATTTACACTTTCTCGAGAAGTTCACCATGAAGGAAAGCATTCTTAATATCCAACTGATAAAGAGGCCAATGACACATAGCTGCCATGGAGAGAAATAAACGAACAGAAGCAATCTTGGCAACAGGAGAGAAGGTGTCACTATAGTCACAACCATAAATCTGAGTATAACCTTTAGCAACCAAGCGGGCCTTAAGGCGATCAACCTGACCATCAGGACCAACTTTAACAGTGTAGACCCAACAACAACCAACTGTAGATTTACCAAGAGGTGAAGAAACAAGATCCCATGTGCCATTGGAGTGCAGAGCAGCCATTTCATCAACCATTGCCTGTCGCCACCCAGGATGAGAAAGTGCCTCACTAGTGCTCTTAGGAAGATAAATAGAGGATAAAGTTGAGACAAAGGCAGAATAAGATGAAAATAATCGATGGTAGCTCAAAAAATTATAAATAGGATGAGGATTACGAGTAGATCGATTACCTTTCCAAAAAGCAATAGGTAAATGGTCAGTAGATGAAAGGGTCGGGGTAGGAGAAATCGGTGGGACAGGACGTGAGTCATCAGGTACCTCAGCTGAAGAGAGAGGAGGAGCAACAACACAATGTCGACGATGATAAACCTAAAGAGGACGAGAGAGTGCATTTGAAGGGGGGGATATATAGGGAAGTGGCAATACTTACAGAAATGGGAAGAGATTCAGAGGATGAGAAGAATGGAGAGTCCTCAAAGAAGGTGACATCAGCGGAGAGAAAATAAGGATGAGTGTCAGGGGAATAACAACGATAGCCCAAACATCAGTGTGGACAAGTTCAAAAGGAGACTTTGCCTGATTATTCAAACGCTTTGGGAACGAGACACGAGTATGTTTCCTAAGTTGACACGACTCACACGCAAGCGACGACAAAGTGAAAAAACGAGGGACCATCTTCTGGAACTTGGAGAGACTAGGATGACCCAGACAATTGTGAATGAGAAGAGGAGCATCGATGGAAATGCAAGCTGCAGGAGATGAAGGTGATGTGAGGTGATAGAGGCCTTAAGACTCACGCCTTATGCCAATCGTTTTCCCTGTACTCCAGTCTTGCAAGATCACAGATTTATCAGAAAAAGTGATAAAACAGTTAAGAGTGCGAGTTATTTTGCTGATGGAAATAAGATTAAAAGGACACTCAAGGGCATGAAGAACAAAATGGAGAGGTAGGGAAGGGAGATGATGAGCCAAACCAATACCTTTAGCCATAGTTTGGGAACCATTAGCTAAAGTAACAGTAGGTAAGGCAAATGTAGTAGTAATAGAGGAGAAAATGTGTTTATTACCAGAGATATGATCAGATGCTCCAGAATCTAGAATCCATGGGCCAAGAGAAGGAGACTGAGTAAAGCAGACAGAGACATTATCGGTCTGGGCAACAGAAGCAACAGAAGCTGATGTGGCTGGCTAATATCGAAGATAGGCATCATAATCACTACCAATAAGGGTGATACTCTGAGATGTGGAGCTCGCAGCGGAGTCAGGTCGAGATAGCAAAGGATCAGATGACTGAGCAATGTGGGCAGTGCGAGGAGGCCGTCCATGTAACTGATAGCAATGATCTTGAGTGTGACCAAACTTATTACAATAGGTGCATTGAGGATGTTGTCCCCGACCCCGATTGTCACTACGTCCTCCTCGAGAGTTAGTCTGAGAGGCTAACACAGGTGAATCTGAAGGACCATCAGTCGACAAGGTCTAAGTAGAGAAGAGGCGTAAGAGACGAGCGAACACATCATCCAATGATGGTACTGATGGACTAGCAAGAATCTGATCTCAGACAGACTCAAGATTTGGACGGAGGCCAATGAGGGTTAACACCTTAAAGAACTTGTCAGTCTGTATTTGTTGAGCTTCAACACCATTAGTGAAGGGCATCAAAGTTAAGAACTCCTCCTTAAGAAACGCAATCCGACCAATATAAGTAGACAAATCCATGTCCTGCTGTCTCACATGAACAATATCAGAAACCACCTTACAAAATCGTTGAATATCATTCGTGTATAATCCTTTAGCCTGAGTCCAAAATTTAAAGCAGGTTTTGTAGGCACGAAGATGATATAAAATTTTGGGATCAACAGATTGCCATAATACGCTACATAATTGTGCATCGATTTTCTTCCATTGCACTTTGTCAACATCAGGTATAGCATCCTCAAGTGTAACAAGATGATCCTTATAACCTTGTCCCATAAACCAGAGTTCCACGGACGCTGACCAGGAGAGATAATTCTCACTACCAATCAATTTTTCTGATGTGATAGTAGGAGATCCAGAGATGACGGATGTAAAAATAGGATTTTTAGTCACCATATCCACTTCACCTAAGATTGAATCACGTTTGGATCGAAGAGAGTCCTAAAGGGAGGTCGGATCACAGTTGTGGAAGAAGAACCTGGTATGTCGGGACCCAAACAAAGGAGAAAAGTGACTGGAGATGAAGAAGAGGCCTTCCTAAGGCACACACAGGTCTTGACCAAGGAAGAGAGTTGTCGTCGGAGGCCGGAGGAGGCTGAAAGAAGACCCGCGGAGGTTGAAATGCCAAAAAAATGGAGAAGCAGGGTTTGGAGAGGACTGACGGAGGCTTAGAAGTGCAAGATGGCGCCAGACGAGCCTACTGGTAGAAACTCGGCACCAGAAAGTGGGCCATGCGCCCTCACGCATCCTCATGCGCCGGCGCATGGGAGGCACATGGATTGGTTTTTGGCTCCGGTGCTTTGAGAAAAGTTGCAGATCTCCTTTTTGCACTCCTAATGATGTGGTCGGTGTCGAAAAATATCGCCAGAAAAAAAAAGTTGTCGGAAAATATCGCCGGAAAAATGTTGGCGGTGATGAGGGTTTTCTGACCACCATATGGCTGACCAGAAAGCTTTGGGAGATGGAAAAGGTGACCGGAATGAAACACGGTCACTAGACGGATTCCCGGAATTAATTACGCGGGTAAACCAGAAAAAATAAAGTTTTCTCCCTTGGCTCTGATACCATGTTGAAAGAGAGAGAGAGAAAACCTTAATTCTCATTCATATGATTAACTTCTTACAATAGAGAAATATATATACAAGGCTAGGTTGAACTAACTACCATATATGTGACCTATATTATGAAAGGAAAGAAAGATTGTACACTATAAATACATTATATTCAACAGCGAGCATCCTACAGGATAGGAAAATGGGAAATTGGAAAGTTAAATGGACCTAGTTTTTTATTCACTGGAAGAGAACACCTAAGAGTGAAGCAAGCTGGGAAAAGGGTGCCACCTTGTGGCAATTTGAAGATAAAATATAGGAGTATTTGCTGGCCAAGTTGACGAAGACGCCGAAAGAGTCAAGTGGGGGGTTGTGGTTTGTCAGCCCCTCAAACTAGGCTTGGTGGCACTAGGGCTTTAGGCGGGCAACAACTTTGCCCCTGAGTGACCCATGAGCAAAGTAAGGTGCAAAAGTGTGGGAAGGTTACCTCAGAATGGTAGGTTGGCTGCTGGCACGCTTGAGTAGCAGCAGTGCACAACATGGTTGATGTGGCAGCATGCTAAGACAAGCACACAGGCGCAGGCTTGGTGCCACAAGGTGGTGCGGCCTATGGATGCAATGACACAGTTATTGAAGGGAACTTAGATGGATGCCTTGGATGAAGGAAGCCTTGCTGCAACAAGGACGAGCACGACCTTAGTAGCAAGGGTCTTGATGCGTGACCCCAGCACGCACTGATACAGCAACACGAGTCTTGAGCAGGCAGACTGAGTCAAGCACATCTTGGCATTGGGATGAGCCCAAGAAAGGTGTGATCATCTGCAGTAGCAAGCACTGTGGGCTGAGCATGGGAAACTCCCATTGGCATGGGACTTCTAGTCAGAGTGGGAGACAGAGACCCGATGCAGGAGGGAAGGGACTTCTGACACGTAAAGACTCCTAATCAGATTGGAAGACTAAGTCTTCATGCAGTAGGCTGTGGCTTGGGAGTTTGAGATTGAGTAGGACTTTGAGTCCTACTTAAGGTGGCGTCTGTTGAGCTTGGAATCAGAGTTAGACTAGGACTCAAATGTTAGTTCCCTGGTGGGATTAGGACTGCTTGTTGCAGCCTCTATAAAAGAAGAGCCTCGTGCCTCCTAAAGGCAAGTGAACTACTCGATGAGATTATGGGAGTCTTTGTAGAGAGTTCTTGTAATCTATTGGAAATCAATGAGATTCAAGTTGGGGAGAGCCTCATAAATATTGTGTGTGTACTTTGTGGCTTGAGGAAAGGCCGGTCTAGGGTGTGCCTAGACGCAAAAACTTAACCCAGAAATTGCGTGTGTGACAGCTACCCTTAGTGAAACATTGGGTTTTGGTACGTACAAAGTAACATTGTATATGTTTTCTTTATGTGAAACAAATTATATTTTGTTAATTAATGGTTCCAAAGGTTTATTATAAGGTATTACTTTTTTATAACAAGTTTCTATATCCTCATTTTGGATAAAAATCTACCTAAAACTCAACATTTATTTTTGTCTCCTAGGTTTTGAGAGCACTAATTTTGTATTAATTAGTAAGTCTAAAATCCAGGGTGTGACATAAATAAATAGACATAGTGATATATCAAACATGCTATTATATCAATGAAAATAATTAATGAGGAAAAGATCAAAGACAAGAAACATACAAATTCATTAACAAGAACATCAGGTGTTGACTCTCCAATCACATCACCTTGGTAACCATCTCCCAAAAGCTCCATGTTTTCCTGAAATAGCATGTTTTAACTTTTAAGTAGTTGCAACAATTTGCTAATTTTTGAAATAAAAATGCGCGGTTGATTGGCGATTGCCATTTATTTATTGACTTTTAAATATTAGATTTAATTTTTTTACATCATAGAAGACTATTTTCCATACAATAAAATGTTAATTATGTTAAAAGGATCATTGGCAATCTCAAATGGCAGGAATATTGGTCCATTTAGTTGAATGGTCTTCTTTGATTATAATTAAATAATATAGACTTAACCCAAAATCCAAACTAGTAAGGGTATTCTAAACTTGGAACTCTTATGATGGATAATTCCTTAGTTGTTCAGCGGGAAATAACTTTTCTTGCAGCATGGATGTGACAGTTATAGAATACTGAGAGTAGAAGTAGGTTCTTTAAGGTAATATATAAGTGTTAGTAAGAGTGTTTCTATATTTGAATAAATTAGCCTGACCAATGTTATTTAAATCCCCATATCAAAAATATAATATAAATCACCAAATTAAATTAATCTATCTTGAGGTTTCTAACTATTTAATGTGCATAACCTGTGTTGGAAACTAAACATAATGCAAAGTTAGGAATGATCCTGATTCTTAGAGATTGATCCTTGAATTTTAGGAATTGTACAACTAGGTAATTATTTCCCTTTTAGTGTAGAGGAGTCTGTATATACCATGTATTGATTCATTCAGAAAGAAATGAATTATTCTTCTTCATCATAGTATCAGAATTATAGGAAAACTTTCAGCTTTCATTGTTGCTGAAATTTTTTCTAAGATCGCATGATTTCTTTGCCGACAAGTATTAATTTGTTTTTCTGTTTATCCCATCGACAATTATTCCTTTTCCTTTGTTTCCACATTTTTTTCTTCTCTTCCCATTCCTCTCACCAATCATGTCTAAAATATCAAAAGTAATCTCTACAGTCTTTCAAATGTCAACATCGAATCTTCATCATAAGGAGAAAAGCAAAACCTTCACACATTATTTTGATTAAATGGTCAAAATTATTTGGTTTGGTCGCAATTGGTGAAGACATTCTTGAAAGGCAAAGGGAAATTAAGTCACTTGATCGGGCCAAATATGATCCTAGATTTGGTGTGTGGGATGAGGCAACTTCTATGATCATATCATGGCTTTGGCATGTAGAAGAAGAGAGATGGAAAGAATACAAGGTATAAAATTCTCTTCCTTGATCTTTAGCCTATATAGAGACTCACATATATATACAAAAATTCCTAGCACCTAGATTAGGAACTTTCCCGACTTAATTACTTCAAATCCCTTTTATTATGGGATTGCCTGATTCTCTCTACAAAATCTTCTAATTTCATTGTTCCACACTCCCTCTCAAGTTGGTGAATAAATGTTTTCCATTCTTAACTTGGATACACTTACTTGAAACTTTATACTGCTAAAACCTTTTGTGAGTACATCTGTAAGTTGGTGGTTAGTAGATACATAAGGAATATAGATCCATCAACTATTTAGTTTCTCCTTGATAAAATGTCAATCTATTTCTATGTGTTTTGTTCGATCGTGTTGTATTGGATTATGTGCAATACGATTATAGATTTATTGTCGTAGTAAAGTCTCAATGGGTCATCCCATTTAATCTTCAAACCTTCCAAAATGATCTTCAACCATAGTAGTTCACAAAGTCCCTTGGGCCATTACACAAAATTCTGCTTCCACCAAACCCTGTTTTTTACTGCTCCATATCACTAGATTCCCACCAAGAAAGGTGCAATACCAAGTAGTTGATCTTTTATCAACCATAGATCCAACATAATTTGCATATGTGTTTGCTTCAAATACTAGTCCCGTGCTTCGTTTAAATAGGATGCTTTCTTGGAGACCCTTTAACGTACTATAGCACTCGGTTAGCAACTTGCAAATGAACCTCTTTAGGATTGTGCATGAGCTGGCTAATCACACTCACAACATATGCTATATCCGGTCTTGTGTGAGACGAAATAAATGAGTTTTCCTACCAAACGTTGATACATCTCTCTATTTACCGCAACACCTTCCTCAAGCTCTCCAAGTTTATGATTAGGATCTATTGGTGTGCTTGCTGGTTTACACGCCAACTTGTTTGTTTCCTTGAGAAGGTTCGTTACATATTTCTATTGGAAAAATAAAAATTCCCTACTTAGAATGTGTAGCCTTGATTCCTAGGAATTATTTCAACCTTCTTAACTTTTTAATCTCAAATTCCTTAGTCAAGCATTGCCTCATAGCCTGTCTCCCTTTTTCATCATTTCCCATCATGATGATGTCATCTATATATACCAAAAGAGCTGTAACTCTCCTTGAATCTAGATGTTTGATGATAAATGTATGATCTCCTTGACTTTGTTTGTATCCCAAGTTTTTCATCACTTCAGCAAATCTTCCAAACCACACCCTTGGAGATTGTTTGAGCCTGTATAGAGTTTTCTTCAGTTTACACACCTTTTTAATGGCTAGGTCACTGCCAAACCCAAGAGGGACTTCCATATAAATCTCTTCTTCTATCTCTCCATTCAGAAATGCATTTTTGACATTGGACTATTCTAGATCTTAGTTATAATTTGCTGCCAATGATAACAAAATTCTGATCGTGTTCCTTTTGGTAACTGGAGCAAATGTCTCTAGATAATCCACATCATATGTCTGAGTGTATCCTTCAGCCACCAATCTTGCCTTGTGCCTTTCTAATGTTCCACATGCTCTATGTTTAATAGTATAAACCCACTTACATTCCACTGACCTTTTTCTTACATGCAAATCTACCAATTCCCAAGTTTTATTCTTCTCCAGGGCCTTTGATAGAGTGGTAGGAATATGAATCTTGTTTAAACTTGTAAGAAAACTCTTATAGGAAAGTGGAAACAAAGAACGTTTAATGTGTCCCCTTGTTCCCTTCCTGATGTCAATAGAGAGATTATGATCTATAGGTTTTTCAGACTAAAGTTCTAACTTAGTTTGTATGGGAGGATGAGAGACTGTTACCTCATTTTCAAAAGCTGGTTCAAATTCTTAGACTTGTATAAGTCTAAGGTCTATAGCTTTCTTCCTTAAGGACACTTTGCTAGTCATTCGATTCTCAAGAGCAAACTCAATGGACTACGATTTAGGTTCAAAGGAGGGTACAAATATTGGAATAGACATTGGGCCAAAGACTTTAGGAGGGTCAATGAGAAAGGAATCAATGAAATAGGAATCCTGATTCTTGTCTTCCTCAATAGAATTCTCCCTCTAAAGATAAAAAGTGGGAAAATAAGACTCACTCTTATTGAAAGTAACATTTGCTGAGATAATTTTTTTTTGGATGGTGGACAGTAGCACTTATATCTCTTTTGAATTGAGGAATATCCCACAAAAATACATTTGACTGCTTTTGAGTCTAATTTTCCCCTATTTGGACTTTGAACATGCACAAAGGACACACACCCAAATATCTTAGGAATGAGATGGTTTGTGGTTCTCATATTAGGATAAAACAATAAGAATATTTCCATGAGACTTTTGAAACCTAAGACTTAAGAAGGTAATCGGTTCATGAGATGCGTGGCGATTAGGAAGGCTTTCCCCCTAATAAAATTTAGGCACATGTTTTTGGAATAGAGAAGCTCATGTTGTATCGAAGAGGTGACCATTTTTCCTCTTAACAACTCCATTTTGTTGTGGGGTGTTGATACATGATGACTTATGAATTAATCCCTTATATTGAAAGTATGGAGTTAGGACTTGATTGAAATAATCTTTGGTATTGTTGGACTGAAACCTTTTGATAGTGATACCAAATTGGTTTTTTATCATGTTATAAAAATTTGGAAGAACAAAACTTATATTAGATTTGTGTTTAAGAGAATTCAAGAGACACTAGTACAATTATCGATGAAAGACATAAACCAATGTGCCCTAGATGTATTAGGGATAGGAGAAGGGCTCCAAATATCACTAAGAATTAAATGAAAAGACTCTGAACTTCTTTTATTATTAGTGGGGAAGGTTGAACGCTTGTATTTGGCAAGTTCACATGCATCACAATGGAAACTATCAACATCTAATTACCTAAATAAAGAAGGAAAGAAGATCTTAAGAGTTCTAAATGAGTCTATGATGATGATGTCATATTTTTTTTCTTTATTAAAAAGGGATGCTTAGAAAGAAAAGATACAAATGACTCATTTGATTTTTCAAGGTAATATAACCCGTTCCATTCCTTAGCAAGTCCAATCATCATCATATAAGCTAAAGAAGGATGACTGTTGAAATTTGGCATTCAAAGTTAGGGTTTTTAATTTAATTTAGGAAAGTATTTTAGGAATAAAAAAGGAGAGATCATTTAGGATGATTCAGTTTCCTAATTTTAGGAGAGAATCAAGCTAGATTGATATTTTCTTATTCAGTCATTTGTGTATATATATGTGTATGGTGTGTACCTAAAAATATCAATAAAGAAATTCAGAAATTCTTCATGGTATCAGAGCCAGTTTTCTGAAACCCTAATCCCTTCTGGCCACCTCTTATTCAGGCCATCATTCATTCCGGCCAAATCTCTCTGGCCATCTCTCAATCCGACCATCTCTCATTCCGGTCATCAGTCCCTGTTCTCAGAGCCAAGGGAGAAAACGCTTTCTGGTCGGTCTAATCGTCGTCAGAAAACATTCACCGCCGGCGACGTTTCCGGCGAACTTTTCCGGCGACAGTTTTTTTCACACCGCAAGGAGCGTCTGGAGGAGATCTACAACTTTTCCCAAAACATCGGAGCCAGAAAGCCATCCACGCGCCGCCCACGCGCGTTTTTCCGGCCGGCGACTGCATCTCACGCGCCGGCGCGTGAGGGCGCGTGAGCCACTTTCCGGCGATGCGCTTCCTACTCCAAGCTCGCCTGACGCCGACCAGCCACCCTACATACCTGTTTCTGCCATCCAAGCCCTGCACGTGCCTCTTTTGGGGTCCTTTTGCCTCCGCGAGCCCTCCGATCAGTTTTTCCGACGTCCTCCGGCTATTTTTCCTCAACTCCAATCCCTGCACGTGCCTTGGGAAGTGTTCTTCTACCTTTCCGGTCCATGACAAAATACGGAATGGCATCATCACAAGTATCCAACGTCACGTCACTAGAATTAGGAGGCAGATCTGAAATTCCAAACCTTGGTGGCAGTGATTCCTCTCCTATTCTCATCACAGGACACAAATTAAATGACCATAACTATTTACAGTGGTCACAATCTGTGTTGCTGTTCATTTGCGGTAAAGGAAAGGATGAGTACCTCACTGGAGAAGCAGCCATGCCAGAAACTACAGAACCAGGTTTCAGGAAGTGGAAGATTGAAAACAGCATGATCATGTCATGGCTTATCAATTCCATGAACAATGACATAGGTGAAAATTTCTTGCTGTTTAGGACTGCAAAGGACATATGGGATGCAGCCAAAGAAACTTACTCAAGTTTTGAAAATATTTCAGAACTTTTTCAGGTTGAATCAGCCCTACATGACTTCCGCCAAGGAGAGCAGACAGTTACACAGTATTACAACACACTCACAAGGTACTGGCAGCACCTTGACTTATTCGAGACTCACTCATGGAAATGTCCTGATGATGCAGCAACATACAGGAAAATTGTGGAACAAAAGAGATTGCTCAAGTTTTTCCTAGGACTAAACAGGGAATTGGATGATGTTAGAGGCCGAATCATGGGCATTAAACCCCTGCCAAGTCTCAGGGAGGCTTTTTCAGAGGTTAGGCGTGAAGAAAGTAGAAAGAAAGTGATGATGGGATCCAAAGAGCAACCTGCCCCAACATTGGATGCCTCTGCCCTTGTTGCTCGGTCATTTAATAGTAGTGGTGGAGATCGTCAGAAACGGGATAGGCCTTGGTGTGATTATTGTAAGAAACCAGGCCATTATAAGGAGACTTGCTGGAAGCTTCATGGCAAACCGGCTGATTGGAAACCAAAGCCATGGTCTGACAGAGATGGCAGAGCACACCTGGCTGCCAACTCTAAGAGCACATTTGTTCCCGAGCCGAGTCCATTCAACAAAGAGCAAATGGAGATGCTACAGAAACTATTAAGCCAAGTTGGCAGTGGCAGCACTACCGGTGTAGCCTTCACTGCTAATCGAGGAGGAATGAAGTCGTGGATAGTGGACACAGGTGCTTCTGATCACATGACAGGAGATGCTGTCATTCTTCAAAATTACAAGCCAAGTAATGGTCATTCATTCGTCCATATTGCTGATGGTTCAAAGTAAAAAATTGCCGGGATAGGTTCTATAAAACTTACTAAAGAATTATATCTTGACTCTGTCCTCCATGTTCCAAACTTGGATTGTAATCTTTTGTCCATTAGCAAATTGGCCCGTGATCTCCAATGTGTTACTAAATTTTATCCAAACTTGTGTGTTTTTCAGGACTTGAAATCGGGGAAGATGATTGGCAGTGCTGAACTGTGTTCCGGACTCTACCTCCTCTCATGTGGCCAATTCTCAAACCAAGTCTCTCAAGCAAGTTGCGTACAGTCTCAGAGTATGTTAGAGTCTTTCAATTCTGTGTCAAATTCTAAGGTCAATAAAGATAGTGAGATTATAATGTTACACTATCGCCTTGGTCATCCTAGCTTTGTTTACCTTGCAAAATTGTTTCCCAAATTATTTATCAATAAAAATCCAGCATCTTATCACTGTGAAATTTGTCAGTTTGCAAAGCATACTCGAACAGTCTATCCTCAAATCCTATACAAACCTTCGACTGTTTTCTCTCTAGTACATAGTGATGTGTGGGGTCCCTCCCGGATAAAAAATATTTCTGGCACTCGATGGTTTGTGACATTCGTTGATGATCATACACAGGTAACATGGGTTTTCCTTATGAAAGAAAAGTCAGAGGTCGGACACATTTTTCAAACCTTCCATCTTATGGTTCAAAATCAATTCAATTCCAAAATTCAAGTCCTCAAGTCAGATAATGCAAAGGAATACTTTACTAGTAGTCTCAGTACTTATCTTCAAAATCACGGCATTATCCACATAAGTTCTTGCGTTGACACCCCACAACAAAATGGGGTGGCTGAACGCAAGAATAGACATCTCTTGGAGGTTGCCCGGTGCCTTATGTTTTCTTCTAATGTTCCAAACTATTTATGGGGGGAAGCTATTCTTACAACTACTTATTTGATTAACCGTATGCCATCCAGAGTGCTTACCTTTCAATCCCCACGTCAACTTTTCTTAAAACAATTTCCTCACACCCGTGCAGCCTCTTCTGATTTGCCACTCAAAGTATTTGGTTGCACGACATTCGTTCATGTGTATCCTCAAAATCGTAGCAAATTTGCTCCTCGAGCCAATAAGTGCATTTTCCTAGGGTATTCTCCAACCCAAAAAAGGGTACAAATGCTATTCTCCAACCAACAAAAGATTTTACACCACCATGGACGTCTCTTTCTTTGAACATGTCTTCTTCTATCCCAAATGTCATGTTCAGGGGGAGAGCATGAATGAACATTAAGTTTGGGAGTCTCTTCTTGAGGGTGTACCTTCTTTTCACTCAGAGTCACCAAATCCTTTCCAATTCGCGCCCACTGAGTTGTCCACACCCATACCGTCATCAGTCCAGCCAGCCCAGCACACAAATGTTCCTTCTCCTGTGACCATCCAGTCTCCCATGCCTATTCAACCTATAGCCCCACAACTTACTAATGAGAACTTACAAGTTTACATCAGGAGGAGGAAAAGACAGGAATTAGAGCACGGATCACAGTCAACATGTGGCCAATATATTGACTCCAATTCAAGTCTTCCTGAAGAGAACATAGGTGAGGATAGGGCTGGAGAGGTGTTAATTCCCAGCATTGATGATTCTACTCTGCCGATTGCATTGAGGAAGGGTGTTAGGAGATGTACAAATCATCCAATTGGGAATTATGTTACATATGAAGGGCCATCACCATCTTACAGAGCATTTGCTACTTCTCTTGATGATACTCAGGTTCCCAACACAATACAAGAGGCATTAAAAATTTCAGAATGGAAGAAGGCAGTACAAGATGAAATTGATGCACTTGAGAAGAATGGGACGTGGACTATCACAGATTTGCCGGTTGGGAAGAGGCCCGTGGGGTGCAAGTGGATTTTCACCATAAAATACAAAGCAGATGGATCAGTCGAGAGATTCAAGGCTCGTTTGGTAGCTAGAGGGTTTACACAATCCTATGGGATAGACTATCAGGAGACTTTTGCTCCTGTTGCAAAACTGAACACTATCAGGATTCTTCTCTCATTGGCTGTCAATCAAGATTGGTGCTTGCAACAACTGGACATAAAAAATGCGTTTCTAAATGGTGACCTAGAAGAGGAAGTCTACATGGAAATACCACCTGGTTTCGAAGGAAGTATGGCAAAGAATCAGGTTTGCAAACTCCAAAAATCCTTGTACGGCCTTAAACAATCTCCCCGAGCCTGGTTTGATAGATTCACAAAAGCAGTCCTGAAGCTGGGCTACAAACAAGGTCAGGCTGATCATACTCTATTTGTCAAGAAGTCTCATGCCGGGAAAATGGCCATATTGATAGTCTATGTTGATGATATTATTCTATCTGGGAATGATATGGAGGAATTACAAAATTTGAAGAAGTATTTGTCAGAGGAGTTTGAAGTTAAAGACCTTGGAAATTTGAAATATTTCCTTGGTATGGAAGTGGCTAGATCAAGGAAGGGAATTGTAGTCTCTCAAAGAAAATACATACTCGATCTTCTTAAGGAGACCGGTATGCTTGGATGCAAACCAATTGATACTCCTATGGATAGTCAGAAGAAACTTGGTATCGAGAAAGAAAGTACACCGGTAGACAGGGGGAGATATCAGCGGCTCGTCGGGCGCTTGATTTATCTCTCACACACTCGGCCAGATATTGGCTTTGCAGTGAGTGCTGTAAGTCAATTCATGCACAGCCCCACTGAGGAACACATGGAAGCAGTCTACATGATTCTTAGATATTTAAAAATGACACCAGGGAAAGGTCTATTCTTCAGAAAGACAGAGAACCGTGACACTGAAGTATATTCAGATGCGGATTGGGCAGGAAACATCATTGACAGGCGGTCCACTTCTGGATATTGTTCTTTTGTCTGGGGAAATCTTGTTACCTGGAGGAGTAAGAAGCAATCAGTTGTAGCCAGAAGTAGTGCAGAAGCTGAGTACAGAGCTCTTGCACAGGGAATCTGTGAAGGGATTTGGATAAAAAGGGTTCTTAGTGAACTGGGGCAAACGAGTTCATCTCCAATTCTGATGATGTGTGATAATCAGGCAGCTATAAGCATAGCAAAGAACCCCGTGCATCATGACAGGACCAAGCACGTTGAGATTGACAGACACTTCATCACAGAGAAGGTGACTAGTGAGACGGTTAAATTGAACTATGTTCCTACCAAGCACCAAACCGCAGACATCCTCACCAAAGCTTTACCTAGGCCTAACTTTGAAGACTTAACTTGCAAGCTGGGATTATATGATATATATTCTCCAACTTGAGGGGGAGTGTTGAAATTTGGCATTCAAAGTTAGGGTTTTTAATTTAATTTAGGAAAGTATTTTAGGAATAAAAAAGGAGAGATCATTTAGGATGATTCAGTTTCCTAATTTTAGGAGAGAATCAAGCTAGATTGATATTTTCTTATTCAGTCATTTGTGTATATATATGTGTATGGTGTGTACCTAAAAATATCAATAAAGGAATTCAAAAATTCTTCAATGACAGATGGTGATGCTTGATAATCCAACTTCTAAAAGTTCAACCTTGGCTATAATAATTCCTTTTAGTGTAATGCCAAATAAAAATAATGGCAGCAATGTAGATTTTGGAAACAAATGAGGGGCCTCAACCATCCAACAACAAAGATGGCCTGTGGTGTAATTACTGTGAGAAGCCACGACGCACCAAAGAAACTGGTTGGAAACTTCAATCCTTAGGTGTAGGCACTAGAAACTGAACTGGCCAACAAGGAGGACAAGCTAATATGGCTCACTTTGGTGATAATGTTGCTTCATTACTGCTAACAATGGTGCTTTTAACAAGGACAAGATTGAAAGACTTCAAACACAAGTCAAGGGCCTCTTGTTCTTTGGCAGTGATGTAAGTATCTTGTTTCTCATTCTCTTAGCATCTCAAAAGACTGTTTACTAAGCATTGGATCATCAATTCAGGTGCCAGAGACAACATGACCCACACCTCTATCTGTTTCACTACATACAATTCATGCCCTGGACACTAAAGAATTAAGGTTGCTGATGACATGCCTGCAGCCATTGCTGGACAAGGAACCATTAATATCACACCCTCTTTCACACTCCAATATGTATCACATCCTAAACTTGCAGTCAACCTATTGTCAATTAATCAAATAACTAAAGACTGAAATTGTAATGTAACAATTTTCCTATCTTATTGTGTTTTTCAGGACCAAATTATGGGGAGAATGATTGGACATGCTAGTGAATGGGAGGACTTTACTTCCTTGATGTTTCCTTTATTATTCACATTTGGATGTTAACATTTTTCAGTGGGACTTGCAAATTGGCCAAACACCATCACTTGTCCTTTCCTTTGACTAATAGAAAGTCTTCTACCCCTTTTGCATTAATTCATACTAATGTTTGGGGGCCCTCGCAATTCCAAGTATTTTAAGGACATGGTGGTTTGAGTCCTTTATTGATGATTGTTCTAGAGTGACTTGAGTTTTCCTTCTGAAAAACAAATCTGATGTGAGCAGTGTGTTTCTTATTTTTAGAAAATGATTAGCAACCAATTTGGGGTCCAAATTAAAACTATCAAGTTTGATAATGAGAGGGAGTAATTCAATCAAATAATATCTCCATTCCTTTAAAAAGAGGGCATTATTCACTAGTCCTCTTGCATAGATACCCTAGAACAAAATGGCATTGTTGAACGAAAAAATTGACCCCTGTTGTCACTTGCCTCATTGTTTCAGAAAAATAGTCCAAAGTCATATAGGGAAGAGGCAGTTTTGACTGCTGCACACTTAATAAACTGGCTTCCCTCTAGGGTCTTGGGTCACAAAAGTTCAATTGTTGTTTTCTCTGAGTTTTTAACAAAATTTCATGGGCTTTGCAAAGGTTTCAAAAAGGATTTTTTGAGACAAGACATTGGAAAGACGCATTAAGGCATTGGCAAAACGCATTGAGGCATTAGAAAAAGTGATGAGACTCCCAAAAGGTGTACCCCTTCAGGATTAAATCTAATCTAAGACACACTTCCAGTGTGCCTTTAGCACACTGCTATGTGAGGTGAAGCCCCTGCATATTTCTCTTTGTTGAGGTGGCATGAAAAAAAATTTTGAAAAGAAAAAAGAAAGTCTTTAACCTGAAAGATCCCAGAGTATGTGAAATCAAAGAAGAGAAATTGAAAAAACCTTAGCCCTCACTCTTGCTGTCACCACAATACTTCACTGTTACAAATGTTGCTGCCACCACCATCATCTCAAGCCCCTCTTAACAACTTCGGTAGCTTCTCACTGTTGTTTCAGCATTGACAACTGCTCTCCCTCTCAAATTAAACAAAATTTATTAATATGATCTTGATTAGATATTTATTTTAGCATTAGGTATTTATGTTGATTTTTAATAAAACATATTACATATCAATACTTAATTTTGAAATTATTCCTTTAATTAGGGAATTTTTAATTTGATCTTTGAGTTTTAATAAAATTTATTACACATCAATATTTAATTTTGAAATTATTCCTTTAATTAAGGAATCTTGAAATTAGATTTGAAAATATTCCTTTTATTAATGAATTTTTGTGGAAATCCGGAGGAAATCTAGAATGTATAGCTTTATGCACAACTTTGTTACAGCTATAGCTCTGTCACAATTGTGTTATAGCTATGTCACAGTTTCGTTTGAGCTGTGTCATAGCTATGATATAGTTGTATTTTCTATTTAATTTTATTTCCTGATTCTATGAGAGACTTTCTCTCTTAAAATCAAGGATTAGATTTCTTTTCTATGTTAGATGGCCTCAGTCATTCATGTATAAATATCAATTTGAAAATAAGAGAAAAATAAAGAAGTTTTTTTTTTCTCCCTCAAATTTCTTCATGGTATCAGAGCTAATTCTGAATCATTCAATTTGTCCATGACCAAATATGGAATGGCCACTAAGAAGGACTACTTAACCTCAGAAGTCACCTCCACTCAAGAAGCTCCTATTTCGAGCACCAATGGAGGATTGGATGGTGCTGTTTTTCTCATTACTAGACACAAACTGAATGGCCAAAACTATCTTCAATGGTCTCACATAGTCAAGATGTTCATATGCGGTAAAGGGAAGAACGATTACCTCATTGGTGTAGGGCCTCAACTTATGAAAGAAGACCCGAAATTTAGAGGATGGAAGGATGAGAATAATATGGTTATGTCTTGTTTAATTAACTCAATGAACAATGATGTAGAGGAAAATTTTGTAGTCTATGAAACGATGTAAGAAATCTAAGAAGCAGCAAGGGAGATTTATTTCGATACAAAAGACATAGCACAAACATTTGAAATAGAAGGGATCCTCCATGATTTATGTTAAGGTGATTAGTCTATCACTCAATATTTCGGTTTTCTAACTCACTATTGGCAACAGTTGGACATGTTTGAAACCACCAAATGGGATCGCCCAACGAATGCAATCAAATATAAGAAGATCATTAAGAAGAAATAGACCTACAAATTTTTATTAGGGTTGATAAAAAATCTGGATGAAGTTTGAGACAAAATATTGGGAACTAAACCTTTACCCAACACCTGAGAAGTAGCCTCAGAAGTGAATCGAGAAGAAAGTAGAAAGAAAGTCAGGTTGGGTCATAACCAACCAATCTATCACCAAGGGTTCAACCCTAGCGGCTCAGGGTCCTCCTTATCCTTCTAATGACAACTAATCAAGAAAAGGGAGACATTGGTGTGATCATTGCTGAAAACTAGGTCACACCAGAAACATATGTTGGAAAATCCATGGGAAACCAGAGGATTGGAGTCCATCACATCCTTAAAATGACAAAGAAAGACAAGGACACCATGTCTCCATTGAGGATAGGCCAACACCACCTAATTCCATTCCGTTTAGCAAAGAGCAATTAGACTTGTTGCAAAAAATGTTCAACCAGTTCCAACAAGAGGCAAATTCCTCCAATTCTATCATTGGGTTTTGATCCTTAGCTCAAAAAGGTATTTTGCTTGTTGCCCTAAAAGTAAAAAAGGAAAATTTGAGTCATTGGATTGTTCATTCATGAGCTTTTGATCACATGACTGGAGATGTCACAATTTTTCAAAATTATATGCGTTGTTTTAGAAATTATATGATTCATATAGCTGATAGTTCTTTCTCAAAGTTGGCCGGTACAGGTTCTGTTGTCATCTCTAAGGACCTAACTCTTGATTCTGTTATTTTGGTTCTAAACTTGGATTTCAATATTTTGTCCATTAGTAAACTTGCTCAGGAAAAGAATTTTTACTAATTTTTTCCCAAATCATTGTGTTTTTTAGGATTTGAATTCGGGGAAGACGATTGGCAATGTTGAGGTGTATTCGAGACTATATCTTCAAAGTGATTGATTATATTGAAAGACAATGTCAACCAATAGTTGGTAAAAAATAGTCTCTTCTTGTTTTTTAATTCTAATAAAGATAGTGATGTTATATCGTAGCACTATCATCTAAGACATCTTAGTTGCTTATATCTAAAAAAACTCTTTCCATTATTATTCACTAAAAGTTCAGATGTTTTTCAGTGTGAAATTTGTCAATTATCCAAGCATGTTTGTAAGCCCTATATAATTCAACGATACATATCATCTCATCATTTTTCCATTATATATATTGATGTTTGAGGGTCATCTAAGATAGAGAACATAACAGGGACTAAATGGTTTATGTCCTTTATGGATGATAATATTGGAATTTCTTAGATATTCCTAATGAAAGACCAATCAGAAGTGGGTTAAATTTTCAAAAAATTCTATAACATGATCCATACCTAGTTCCATGCCAATATACAAGTGTTGAAAAATGACAATGCTAGAGTTTATTTCAATTCTATCATAGGGGAATTCTTATTAAGAGAAGGTATAGTTCATCAAGGTTTTTGCATTGATACTCAACAAAAATGAGATAATTGGGAGAAAGAAGAGACACTTGTTAGAAGTTGCAATGACCCTTATGTTCTCTCATGTCCCAAAGAAGTTTTGGGGGGAAACTGTACTTATTGCAATCTACTCATGAATAAAATGCCTTCTCATGTCTTGAGTTTCCAAACACTATGCAAAGTCTTTCTCAAATCATACCCTAGGGCTCGACTTATCTCCTCCATTCCATTGAATGTGTTTTGGTTGCTCGACCTTTGTTCACATTCCCCACTAACATCGGAGTAAGCTTGATCCTAGGGTCATTAAGTGTATTTTCCTAAAATACTCTCCAAACTAAAAGGGTTATAAGTGTTACTCTCCTGTCACAAAAAAGTTCTACATTTTCATGGATATGACATTCTTTGAAAATCAGCTCTATTACTCCAAAACCGATAATCAAGGAGAGAATAGAATTCAAGAATGCTAGTTTTGAGAAACAAAAACCATGACCGAACCTCAAACACTTGAGTCTGTTATAGTTCACAACTCTAATCCTATCTTTCCTACTCTAAGTCTCCCGCTCCAAACTACTGAATTCGTGGATACTGAGCTGAGTACTCCTCTTCACCTAAACTAATCTCAAATTGTCAATAATAGTGAGTTTATTGTCTACTCAAGGGAAAAAAAAAAAAAAAAAAAAGAAGTCTCAAGAAGATATAGAGCAATGAACACATCTCGAGCTAGTACATGAAACTGAACTGAATTATGTCCTAAACGAGACACACTCAAGGAACATTGATTCTAATCCTAATGAATCAGAAGATGATGAACTCAATTTGCCAATTGTTAAAAGGAAAGAAGTAAGATCTTATGCAATCCTACAGAATTGACTACCAAGAAACATTTGCTCCAGTTGTCAAATTGAACACAATTCATGTTCTGTTGTCATTAGTTGTTAACTGAGATTGGCCTTTTCATCAATTGGACATCAAGAATGCCTTTCTTAATGGTGACTTAGAAGAAGAAGTGCATATTGAAATTCTTTTAGGTTTTGAGACTAAGACAAACATTAACAAATTCTACAAACTAAAAAAAATCCCTATATGGTCTCAAGAAATCTCCTTGAGCTTGGTTTGATTGTTTTACCAATGCTGTAAAGAGGTTTTGTTACTTCCAATGTCAATTTGACCACATTCTGTTTGTAAAACACATAGCCAAGTAAAGAATTGCTATTATCATCATTTATGTGAATGACATAACCTTGACCGGAGATCATGAGGAAGAAATAGGCAAATTCAAGAGTTTTCTTGCTTATGAGTTCGAAATTAAAGACCTGGGTAATCTCAAATATTTTCTTGGGATGGAAATTGCTAGATAACAAATGGGTATTGTAGTCTCTCAACGTAAGTATGTTCTTGACTTGCTAAAGGAGATCGAGAAGCTTGGTTATAAACATGCAGACACACCTATGGACTACACTACTAAACTAGGAACTGTTGAAGGATGTACTCTAGTGGATGAAGGGAGGTATAAAAAACTTATGGGGAAACTCATCTATCTCTCTCACACAAGGCCAAACATTCTTTTTTTAGTCAATGTGGTTAGCCAATTCATGAACAATCCAATGGAGGAACATATGAAAGTTGTGTATCGTATTCTAAGATATTTTAAAATGACTCTAGGAAATAGACTCTATTTCAAAATAACATAAAAGAGAAACATTGAAATTTTTTCAGATGCATACTGGCCTGGCTTCATAATTGATCAAAGATCAACCTCAAGATATTGCACCTATGTTTAGGGGAATTTGGTTACTTGGTGAAGTAAGAAATAGTTTGTTGTAATTTGGAGCAGTACTAAAGTAGAATTTAAAGCTATGACACATAGAATCTGAGAAGGAATGTGGTTAAAGAGACTCCTAAACAAGCCAAAAATTTTAGTAAAAGATTTTATGAAGATGTTCTATGAGAATGAAGTTACTACAACTATTGCTAAGAACCTGGTTCATCATGATTGGATAAAGCATTTGGAAAGATCACCATTTTATCAAGAAGAAGATAGAAGAAAGGTTAGTTTCATTAGTTTACACTCCAATAGTTCTCCAGACAACAAAAATCCTTACCAAGACACTTTCTAAATCCAACTTTGAGGACTTAAGATCCAAGTTGGGAATGATCAACATTTATAACCCAGCTTGAGGGGGAGTGTGGATATCTAGAATGTACAGTTGTGTGCACAACTGTGATATAGTTGTATTTTCTATTCTAATTTTATGAGAGACTTTATCTCCTAAGATCAAGGATTAGATTTCTTTTCTAAGTCAGACAGCCTCAACCATTCATGTATAAATATTAATACAATAATCAGTTTGAAAATAAGAGAAAAATAAAGAAGTTTTTTTTTTCTCCCTCAAATTTATTCAATTTTATATGTTGAAATTACATATAGTTTCAATTATATTATCTATTTTTTACTTATTATTTTTCATCCAAATAGTAAAAAAAAATATATTTAGTTAAAATATTTATTCTTTAATGTGCTAAAAAAATTAGGTAATTCATTTAATGTAAGACAAGCGATTTGCCATAGAAATCTACCTCTACTAATGCTCCCCAAACCCCTAAAAGAAATTCTCAACATGTCATTAACACTTTTATGAGGAACCCAATCCAACTAGCTAGTTTGAATAGCTTGTACCTAACTTTAAAGTCATATGACAATGTAGAAAAGGTGATCTATTTGATCATACACAAAGTGAAAGATCCAAACTAAAGGCTTTGAAAGGTTTTCTTAGCTGAAACAAGTTATTAGAATTAACCTTCTTGTGGGCTATTAAGCAAGCAAATGCCTTGACCTTTGATGGGGCTTTTGATTACCTTGTGAATTTTGTTGGATAGATAGAAGAAAGCTAGAGTTGATTGATTACATAAGATTAAGAAGAAATATTTGCTTGAAAATAACCTGGAAGGCAATAATGACCAAACTCTCAAGATCTAAGGAATCATACATAGTTCAAGATCCTCTATCTTTGAATCAGTGAGGTTTAACTAGAAGTTAAAGGGGAAAAGAGTCCAAAGATAAATGAAATAAGAGAATTTTTAACTGATGTAACTCTACAAAGACTAGAAAACTGATAACCTAAAGGTTAGCCCCAAAAACGAATTTATGTCCCATTTCCCACAACAAAAATAGGTGTGACTAGAGAAATCTTGCAAAACCTTAGCAATGGCCTTCCTAGGGAAATGATGTGGCCACCTAACTAAAATGTTTCCATCCCAACCATTAGGTGTGTCCTATAGATGTTTAAAATAACCTTGTGCCAAAGAGCAATACTCTCTATTGGAAATCTCTAAAACCTCTGCCCTAAAGGGGACTTATTCCTCAAAGATATGTTCCTAAACCCCTTAGGCTTGCACACTTTGATCTAATTAATAAGATATTATCTCTTTCCCTCACGATCAAAGAAAATCCCTTTGCATTTTCTCAATCTTTATTGCCCTTGAGGATGAGATCTTGTACATCTAAAAGAAATAACTAGGAAAGTGAAAAAAAAAAAAACTAAATGAAAGTTATTCGTCCACCTAAGGAGAAAAATGTTTTTGTTATGTTTTATTTTATTAGATACTACGAATTAGAGTTCATTTTATTTTGTTATGTGTTTGTAATTGCTTATGTTATTTGCCGAGTATCTGACTATGGTTCACACTACTAATGAGATTATGGGTTTGCTCCATTCTTACAAAGATGAGCCTTGATGTTCCTACTCTTATTTCGATGCATTGCGACAATCAAGTTACCATCTTTATAGCAAATATTCCCGTCTTTCATGAATCTACCAAGCATAAGGAAGTTGATTGTCATTTTATTTGAGATTTGTGGATGCAATAGAAATTACGACATATGAAAGCTAATTATCATTTTATTTGAGATTTTTTTTTTTTTTTCTGTGAATTCAAATGCAACATAAAGAAGTTCATTGTCATTTTATTTGAGATATGTTCATGTGAATGCAAATTGCCACTCCTCATTTTCAATCTAATGATCAGTTGGGCAACATTCTCATAAATTCATTAGCTTGTAATATCTTTCATAAATTCCAAGCTTGAAGTGTTTAGCCTTTAGGCTCCAACTTTATGAGAGGAAGAGATTTGAGTTTTTTTTTTTTTTTTGTTTTGTTTCATTAAGAGTTATTGATTATTTGTTAGGTATAATTATTTGAGGCATTATTATAATCTTCGTTAGTAATACAAATAGGTGAGAAGTTACAAGAAAGTCCAATTAGACAAAGCTTTTACACTTTTTTTTTCCTCTTTTCTTCCTTTCCTTTTTCCTAACCTTAACCACATCCTCACAGGTCTTCACTTGTAACTAGAATGAATTTCAGAACCCTCACAAACATTGAATCCAACTAGGTGAGAGAAGGGAAGACAAACTTAGGCGATGGCTTTCTAAGAGTATTGATGAGAAATTTGATTGGCATCTTAAATATTATTTTGCAAAACATAAATACTTTTGATGATAAAACCACCATAACACTTCCTACTAAAAACTAGAGTGAACTACTGTTTATTCTATCTGCATAACATAAAGTTTTCATTGAAGTGACAAATACCACAAATGTCTATCAATCATGTACATTGCATAACCTTGAATACTTTGTTTTACTATAAAAATAATAAATGATACTTTTTATAGTAGAAGGCATTTCAAGAGAATTATCCATGAGATTAAGCCCATAACAAACTACTCACCAAGGCATTTCTTATATCTCCAGCTGCTAGGTAAACAGGTTGAGCAACATGGCAGTAACCCATCAAGCGGGGAACTGTAGGTATAATATCTCGATGATTTACAACTCTCCAACTATCTTTAACTTTCTGAAAACATAAGCAACAAAAAATGCGTTATAATTGAGAAAATATGGATTAATTGTTAAGACATTAAGAACCTATGCAAGAGGATACTACGTTATAAGAAGATATAACTTTGAATTGATAATGAATTTGGTTTCATAAGGAACAAAAAGGAGTTCTAGATCTAGGCGATTGTGGAGGGTGTTAATAACTATGGCCAATTATGAAGCCATTTTTGACCTATCATGAGCCACAACTCCTATTAGAGTTCAAGATCTAGATGCTTTCTAAAAACATGAATGACTAGAACCAAATCTACTCAATATGCCATGAAACATTAGCTAGAAGAAGAGACTTAGAACGATCAATATATATCACTTTTAGACCCAAAAATGCACACACATATGTGTGTATGGAATAACTCATACTTTATATAATCGTTCTTGTCAAGGCGTCTGATATTTTTAGCTTGTAGTCTTAATTGAGATGCTTTTCAAATAGATCTGATAATTTTGTTTACTACATTCATGCTTAATTTTCATAAATTAATCTTGATTTTTTTATTTTTTATTTTGATCATTTTTTGACCCTAGACCTGAGAAAAGTAGGTTATAAAGACATTAAATTAAAGATATGGAGAATAATTTGCTTTCATTTTTCAAATATTTTGTACTAAGAACAAAGACAATGTCCACTGATTGTGATTGTTTGACGGCTGACTAATTGTGATTGATTGATAACTTGACTGATTGTGATTGATTGAAATTTATAGCTTATACACTAGTAAATTACGGTTGTAAATCAATGATAAAATTAAGGATTCCTTCCTTGTTTGTATAGTTGACTAATGGTGTCTACATTCAATGTATTCTAGGATTATTTTCCTTTATTGCTTTCCTTGTAAATTCTATATATAAATATGTTCATTTTAAATTCCTCCATCCATATAAGAAATAGAATTCCATGATTGTTCACATGGTATTAAAGCAAGGTTTCTATTAAAATTTCTTCTCTGTTATTTAGCCTTAATTGTTGTAACCAGTCTTCTTGGCCAAAATCAACATAGAGAAATACAACCTTCATTAATGGTTCTCCCACATTCTCTCTACTTCTAATCCCTTTCTTTGCTTTTATTTGTTTTCTCAATATTTCTGAAATATGTATTGATGTCTAGATCTCTCCATCCACTTAAAATTTTGATCAAATGGTGGTAGCCCACTCTTTCAATGGTGAATACCAAAATCTCCAAGCATCATTCAGGCTTAACTTGATAATTTTGACCATTTAGTCTCAAGTTGTGAAGGCACTCCTTAAAGGAAAGCAGAAGTTAAGCCATTTAGTTGGACCGGTATCAAGTCCAAAAGACCCGAAGGTTGCTGCATGGGATTAAGAGGATCCAATGATAATGTCTTAGCTTTGGAACTTGATGCAATTAAAGATACTGACTTCTATGTTTATCACAACAGTGAAGTAGATATTGGAGGCCATTAAGAAATCAAACTCTAAGGTACAAGATGCTGCTTAGATAATCTCCAGGCGTCATTCGGGCTTAATGGTCACAACTATCTAGTTTAGTCTCAACTTGTGAAGGCACCCCTTAAAGGAAAGCAGAAGTTTAGCCATTTAGTTGGACCGGTATCAAGCTCAAAAGATTAGAAGGTTGCTGCATGGGGTTAAGAGGATCCAATGATAATGTCTTAGCTTTGGAACTCATTGCAATCAAAGATACTGACTTGTGTGTTTCTCACAATAGCGAAGTAGATATGGGAGGCCATTAAGAAATCAAACTCTAAGGTACAGGGTGCTGCTTAGATTCATGATATTAAAACAAAGATTTCATCCATCAAACAAGGTACTTTGTCTGTAATTTAGTACTATAATACCTTAAAAACTTTTGTGGCTTGAGATCAAAATGTGAAGATGAAATGTATTGAAGATGCAACAATTCTAAGAAGTTTGTTAAAAGGGAGAGAATTTTGAATATCTTGTTGGATTAAATGTTGAATATGATCAAGTTACAGTGTAGATTCTTGGAAAAGAAACACTTCCATCCTTCAGTGAAGTGTTCTCAATTGTAAGGATAGAAGCTAGTATGAGAATAGTCATGTTAGAAACCCCACCATGTGTTGGATTCTCATTCTCATCGTTTGGTGGACTACTGTTGGTGAGATTTGCATGTCCTTGAACTTTTTTGCCATTGTTTGCCATTAGGTCTCTATCCCCTATTATTGTTGTTGAATTTTAGTGGTCTTCCATGCAACTTCCAGTACATATCCTTAGTGTGCCCCAGTTTCTTGTAGTAATTGCACCACCTGGATGAATTTGGCCATTCGTTTGCAGCATTAGGCTAATTTTCTGCACCAACATTCATTATGTTTCCAATGTTTGACATCATAGCTGAGCTCTCTACCGTAGGTGTTTCATTCATCATTACAACTCTTCTTCCTTCACTCAAATTATGGAAATAGTTTCATTTAGAGATGGAAGGTCCTCTTTTCCCAAGACCTGAACTCAAACTTGATTGAACTCCAGATTTAGATCAGCAAGGAATTCAAAAATTCTTTCTCAACAAATCTTTTTAATATGCGCATCCTCACTATCCTTCATTTGAATGCATTGATAATAATCCATCTCTTGCCACAAATTTTTTAGGAGATGGGCATATTCAATCACAGATCGCCTACCTTGTTTGGTGGCTGAAATCTTCGTCTTTATCTTGAATATCCGTGTTGCTCAAGAACGTCTTCACAACTTGTGACCATTACAAATAATTCTTCCCATTCAATTTATATATAGCATGAATATTTTGAAACTCCCCATTTGACTGATTTGGGAACACGTCAATCGGTTGTACTGCAAGAATGTTGGTGGCTTCAGATGTCTTAGACATGGTGGATTTTTTATTTTTTATTTTTTAAAATTTTATTTTTCTTTTGGATTGAAACAGTAGCAAAGAACCAGAAACTTGGATTGAATAAAAGACAGAACCAGAAACTTGGATTGAATAAGGGGTAAAGAACCAGAAATGTGACTAAAGAAAACTACTAGGTCTTAAGAAGAAAACTAGATTGACAAAGGACAAAAGAATGTGAATTTCAAGAGCCTATGGCTCTGATACCAAGTGGAAAAATTGAGAAGAAAATCTAATTCATTTTGAATAGAATACACATCTGATTATATACTAAAAGGATAAGTCATAGGAGTGTTACATAATACTGAAACTACCCTAAACCAAATCCCTTTAAATCAATAAACTAAATCCGTATAAATCAAGGGTTACATTATCTACCAGATTTAAACCTATTTACATAAAATACAAAGTCAACACCCGTAAAGAAACGAGTTTCTCCATAAAAACAAACCCAATGCAGCCCCCCTCACACTTGGCACACCTCCAAATCACCCCTTCTATGCACCTTATTCTTTGACATCCCATGCGCACTTTTTATCCTCTTTACCAACTGAAACGCCTTAAAGAACAATGATGATGCACTTCAAGGATATTTATTGAGCAACATTTGTTGAGCTTCCAAAGGCAATATCTTACAAACCCAAAGCATATTCTGCCATCACCATCCTTATTCTGCAAGGGAAACCACCACGTTAGAGGAGTAGGTTACCCTTCCTCGCAATGATTGGTGGAGAAGGTCAGCATATCACAACGCCCCCAATTGAGGAGGTTCACAATGTTGTTTTCTAGTGAGACGAGGAAAAGGCCCTCAAACTTGATGCTTCTTCCATTGTAGTGTTCAAGGAGTGTTGGGATGTGATCAAGGAGGATCTACTAAAGGTGTTCTTAGAGTTTCACAATAATGGAGTTATCAACCAAAGCACCAATGCAACTTTCATTACTTTTATGCCAAAAAAGAGACAAACCAAGAAAATTCGGATTTCAGACTTGTAAGCCTAGTCACCAGTCTATACAAAATTGTATCTAAGGTCTCATCAGAGCATATCTGAAGAGTCCTCCACGAAACCATATACATCTCCTATGGATCTTTTTGTTGAGGGCAAACAAATTTTAGATGCGGTTCTAATTGCCAATGAAGTTATGGATGGGAAAAGACATTCAAGAAAGGATGGGATAGTCTTGAAAATAGATTTTGAGCAGGCATATATTGGGGTTTTTTGGATCACGTACTAGAGAGAAAAGGGTTTCATACAAGATGGAGGTCTTGGATGAGGGGGGTTGCTTCTCCTTAGCAAGTTTAATGGTCTTAGTAAATGAAAATGCCAAAGGATGGGTCAAGGTAACCAGAGGTTTAAGATAAGGAGATCCTCTTTTGTCATTCCTTTTTACTACAACAATTGATGTATTAGATAAGATAATGCTAAGAGCGGCGGAGGGTAGTCTTTTAGAGGGATTCTTAATGGGTAGGGATAGGATTGGATTGTCTCATTTACAATTTATAGATGATACCATCTTTTTCTCTAAAGCTTCCATGGAAGATATGCAAAACCTTAAACTAATCCTATTAGATTTTGGAACATATCAAGGTTAGAGATCAATTTAGATAAGAACACTCTATATGGAATTAACATAAGATTTGATTACCAAGTTGACATCAATGCTTGAATGCAAAGTCTCAGCTGGGCTTTTAACTTGCTTGGGTCTTTCATTATAGGGGAATCCAAAGGTAGTTGCGTTTTAGGATCTAGTGATTGATAGCCTTGAGGAGACTTGGATGGATGGGAAAAGGCCTTTTTGTCTCTAGGGGCTTGAATCACTCTAATCCAGTCATGTTTATCCCACATTCTTAACTACTTATCTCCTTTCAAGATTCCAGTGTAAGTAGCATCTAAGATTGAGAAATTGCAAAGAGATTTTATTTAGTCAAGAGTTGGGGAGGTTAAAAAAGATGTTTCATCAGTTGGGACTTAGTGTGTAAGTCTAATGAGTCTAAAGGTTTGGGATTTGGGTTGATCTCTCTGAGGAATTGTGTTCTCTTTGGGAAATGGCGTTTGAGGTTCTTTAGGTAAAGTTATGGCCTTTGGCACCGAGTTATTTTGAGCATTTATGGGACATATCTTGATCTATGAAACGCCAACATTATAGTTAAATGGTTACATCGGTGCCCTTGGAAGGTCATTACATAGGTGTTTTTGGTTTTTTCAAGTTACACTCATTTTGTGGCGGGTGATGGGGTGAGAATTCGTTTTTAAGAGGATTTGTGATGAGGATATTAACCTTTGTGTTCACAATTTTCAAGTCTTTATAGAGTTGTTAAAAATCTCACCACTTCAACTATTTTTAGCCACTATTTTTTTTCTAGAATCTTAATTTTTGTTACAACCTTACGGATTCAAAGATTGAGGACCTTAAGAGACTCATGTCATCCCTTACTTATGTGCACTTATCTCCATCCGCCCTAAATGCGAGAGCATCGTCATTGACCACTTCAGAATTATTCTTAGTTAAATCATTCTTCATGACTTAATTTAATCCATTATATATTGTTCTTTCTCTCCAATCAAATTTATATGGAAATTTAAAGTCCTATTTAAGGTCAAGACTTTTTCTTGGTTAGTGGCATATAAGAAGGTAAATATCAATGACATGATACAGTTGAAAAGACCTTTCAAATCTCTTATGCCTAATTGATGTGTTTTATGTAAGGAGAGTGGAGAGTTTATTAACTATCTATTTCTGCATTATTCGATAACTTTGGGGCTTTGACACTATCTATTCAGACAAGTAAGGATTGATTGGGTCCCACCTAGGAGCATATGTGATATGATGATCATTTTTTTTTTTTGATCAAAAACAAAATATATGTATAAATAGAGAAGAGAGACATGAAAAGGATGAGAAATCCTCCCCATGAAGTACAAGCCTGATCAAAAGAACTAAGTAAACCTCCACTAACCAAGGAAGACAATACAAGAAGTAAAAGGCCGCGAGATTGAAAGAACTAAGTAAACCTCCACTAACCCAAGGAGGGCTATACAAAAGGAACAAAAGGCCTATACAAGTAAAAGAATCCTGACCTTATAAACCTAACCCTAGGGTGTACATAACGGAAGCTAACTAAGTTGGATAACACTCAAAGGATAGGGTTTAAAAATGTTTGTACAATAAACTTGGAAAGAAACATAAAAATGAAGTTGATCTCACATCATCTCTAGTGTCTTCCAAATGTCCTCGAAAATCTTAGCATTTCTCTTTCTCCACACAATCCACAAGAGAGAGAGAGAGAGTGAGAGAGACGTGATCCTCCAAAGAGTCTTGCCTCTAATAGAATTCCCAAAGCACTTAAACGAAATCACCAACATATCGCAAATACTGCTAAGTTGAACCCATTCCATCTTAGCCTATGAAAAAATTCTATGCCACAATCCCAAAGTAATCGGACAATGTAAGAAGAGATGATCAATTGTCTCTCTGCTCCTCCTACAAAGAATGCACCACTCAGGGCTAAGGGCTTTGAAAGGTCTTCTCAACTGCAACATGTCATTAGTATTTACCTTCTTATGAGTCACTAACCAAGCAAAGACCCTGATCTTAGTGGGGACTTTTGAGTTTCACAAAAAAATTAGCTGGGTAGAAAGGAATAGAATTTGAGACATTGGCTAAGGTTGAAAAAAAAGATTTAATTGAGAAAATTCTGGAAGAGGAAGGAATCCAAACTTTCACATTTGGAATCGAAGGAGTTAGATGAACAAGGGAAAGTAAGGATTTTAGTCTTTTAAGATCCACAATCTCCTAATTAGTTAGGTTATGTCTGAAGACTAGATCCCAAGACAAAAAAGTGTTGTTACCCAAAATAGCTGAAATAAGACGAGTTTTAGTAGTGATGATTCTAAACAGTCTTGGAAATTGTAAACAAAGAAATTGGTCCCCCTACCAAAGATCTTCCCAAAAAGGAATTCTAGTCCCATCACCTACTAGAAAACGAATGTGTAGAAATAAATTTGAAGAAAATGAGCAATGGCCTTCCAGGGGCAACGATGTGACCATCTAATTATATTGTTTGCGTCCCATCTATTAGGATGGGTCCCATGGATACTCAAGATAACTTGATGCCAAAAGGAAAAACCTTCTTTAGGGTACCTCCAAAGCTACTTCCCTTATAAAGCTTGGTTCCTCAAAGAGATTTTCCCAAACCCTAACCCATCAAACTCCTCAGGCTTATAGACCATATTCCAATTAACCAAATGATCCTTTTTACCCTCCCTAGAACCTAACCATAGAAAATCTTTTTGTAATTTTTCAATCCTCAAGGTTATTGAAGCTAGAACCTTGAAAAAAGAAAGAAAATAGCTCAGCATGTGTGACAAACAAGATTGAATAAGGGTGATTCTTCCTCCTTAGGACAAAAAGGCTTTTTTCCATCCATCAAACCTCCTAAAAACTCTATCCAGCATTGGATCCCAAAAGGAGAGCGAATTTGTATTCCCCCCTAAAGGGAGACCCAAATACGATAAAGGCCAATCAGAGATTGCACAATCAAGCAAAGAAGTCAACCTTGCAGTTTGGTTTTGACTAATGTTGATTCTCGAAAGAGTGCTCTTATTTAGATTGATCCTTAGCCCTGATAACCGCCTAAACACCAACAAAATCAACTTAAGAGAATGCAACTTTTCATAGAATGCTCTAGAAAAAAAGATAGTGTCATCCGCAAATTGTAAATGAGACACCCTGATCCTATTTCTGCCTGTTAGAAAAACCTCGAATAAACCTCACTCCTCCGCTCTCACAATCAATCTACTTAAAACATCAGCCACCAAGGTGAAAAGAAAATGGGAAAGGAGATTCCTTGTCTTAGTCCTTTGTATGCCTTAACCCACCCCTTAATGTTTACATTTACTAAGATTGCAAACATCATTGAAGATAAGCATCCCCTCATCCAGGGCCTCCATCTTGAACTAAACCCTTTTCTTTTAAGAACATGGTCCAAAAAATCCCAATCAATATGATCATAAGCCTTTTCAAAATCAATTTTGAAGACTAACCCTTCCTCTCTTGATCTCCTTTTCTCATCCACCAACTCATTAGCAATCAAGATAGCATCTAGAATGTGTCTCCCCTCAACAAAGGCACCTTGAGTTAAAAAGATGGTGTCTTGTAGAACTTTACGCAACTGCCCTAATAGAACTTTGGCTATGATTTTGTACAAGCTAGTAACCAAATTGATGGGTCTATAAATTGAGATCCTACTTGTTTGACTCTTTTTTGCAACTAAAGCTATGAAAGTAACATTTGCTTTGATTGATAACTCCATTATTGTGAAACTCTAAAAACACTCTTAAAATATCATCCTTAATCATCTCCCAACAATCTTGATAAAAAGCGATTGTGAAACCATTTGGACTAGGGGCCTTTTCCTTATTTTAATGCAACACAACATTGTGAATTTCCTCTTCCGAAAAAGGGCAATCCAACCACTCAACACTCTCTACTGAAATAGGAGACCAATCCAAACGTTCAATCCTCCAAGAACTACCTAAAGGCTTGGCAAATAACTTCCCAAAAATAGTGCTTCATTTCCTCTAAAATGCTCTCGATATTATCTAAGATTACCCCATTTTCTGTCACTAAGGATTTAATGTATTTTCTATTCCTCCGACCATTGGTCACCCTATGAAAATTTTTTGAATTACAATCCCCTTCTTTTATCCATTTGACTCTGGATTTCTGCCTCCAAAACACCTCTTTCTTTAGCAACACATCTTCCAAATCCCTTTCTTAACGTCCTCCTTGTTGCTAGATGAGATGAAAAATTCCCTTCTTGCTTCTTTTCATCCAAACCCACTATGTCCGAAAGAATAATTTTTTTTTTTTTTCTTTTAAGTCTCCAAAAGACACCTTATTCCACTCTTTCAATTTTGACTTGGCAAACTATAGTTTTTTCATGAATTTGTGACCTTCCCACCCTTCAACCCGACACTCATTCCACCAATCACCTCAAATATCCTTGAAATCTAAGTGAATCAACCACATGTTTTCAAATCTAAAAGGTGTCGACTCCCACTTAAAAGGATTGCTATCTAACACAATTGGACAGTGATCCGCCGTTAATCTGGGGAGAGCTTCTTAGATGCATTGAGGGAAATCTTGCTCCCAATCACTAGAAAATAAGAATCAGTCCAATCTTTTGCAAACAGGTTTTCTTGCAAATTAGACTAAGTGAAGGATGCATTCCTTAAAGGCGGATCAATTAATTCGCATTCTCTTATAAGATTGTCAAAAATCCCTCATGCTTGAGGTTAACTTGGAGCCTCCTAACTTTTCTGAAATTCTTCTTATGACATTAAAATCCCCACCAACACACTATTTTGGAAAAGTTAAGCATGAAATATCTTGAATCTCCAACCAAAAATCCTTTCTAAAGTGTGACGAACTAGGACCATAGACTAAAGAAAACCAAAACAACCCTTCTTCCTCTTATTCCAGCTTGACTATTACAGAGAAAGATCCTAAAACAACCTCCAAGCACTTAAACCTCAAAGCGTCCCAAAAAATTACCACTTCTCCCAAAGCCCTACTTGCTGGAAGAATTACCCATTGTTTGTTTCTGACCTTCCACACTCTACCCACAAACCTCCTATCACAAGACTCCCTCTTTGTTTCCTGCAACAGGACAACATTTGGATTTTTAAGATAAAGAAAATCCTTCACTACCCTTTTTTTCTTAATGGAATTGAAACCTCTAGTATTCCAACTAATAATTTTCACAAAAACTGAAAAACCCCAAAGACACCGGAGGACTCAAGAAACTAAAGAAAGCTAGGGGCGTTAGAAGAATTTTTGTTATTTCTTTTGGAATACATCTTTTCCACTGAGCAACCATTGTTTTTGGCCGACTGAACTCCATTCTTATTGTATTTGACAATATTGACATTCAAGGTACCCATAATCGACTTAATGGAAGCCATTTTTGAAGAAGAGATGCCTTCAATAAGGAAATCCACCATCTGAGCAAGACCCGACGCTCGAGACAAACATCTCATTGGGGTAGAAGCTCCACTAGGGTTGGTTTGAGATACCCTGAGAGAAGAATTGCCCTCTAACTCTTGGCTGGGATTGACTACTAGGGACACCGCACCTTTGGGACTGAAACAAACCCCAAATGAACCATACAGTAACTTATTAACCCCTGAAGGACTAGTTGATGTGGAGATAAGACAACAGGAAAACCTCAAAGGGGGGGTCGAAGAAGGCACAAAACGACTATGAGATTAAAGAGAAACAACAGGAGAGAAAGGAGAAGATGACTCCTCGAAAGCCTCCTTTAAAAACCGGCCTTTAGCTAAGGAAAGTGGAGTAGAAGACTATACCTGAATGAGACACCCATGGGGTTGAGACCCATCTCTGACCTTAGTTCCATCTAGACCATCCTTCGAACTCAACACGAAAGGGCTCGAAGCTCCCTTAGCCTCCTCAATCGACCCTTAAAGATTTGATAGCCTCGCTGCCTCCTTTTGAGGAAAGCTTTGTATCTCTCTTCCTTAAAAAAAAAACTCAGCCTTTGAGGAAAGCTTCCACTCTTCAGACCAAAATTCACTGTTCGCTTCAACATTTCTAGGCAAGGGGCTTTGCAGATTCTCACAAACAAACGATATAGGCAAGCTTCTTACCCAACTTCCTGCTTAGACTGTGGTGGGATCTCGGCACACAGAGACTGATGTTTGGAGGAGCTTCCTTTGACTTGTCGTCCCTCACAACTTTGTCTTCTAACTTTAGGGCCATGCAAACAGGCTTGGTCTTTAGAGAGGAGAGATAACAACCCATAGTCTTTGCTACAATGTGGGCCTTCTCCGAAGCAGGCCTTGCCATCACTGGGCCGTCTTCCAAATGGATTTGGTCCAATACCCAGAAAACCTTTGGAAAGGTCTAGGCTTTCCTTCTCAACTAAGCCTGATTCTCTCCCGTTGCAGGCCTCTTTTTCCATTAAAACAATCCCTCGCTTCACAAGCCTATTTGAATTTGAAATGAAGTTTGAGACCAACAAAAGTGGGTGGCAGTTGTTCCGTACAACTATCCTAGCCTTGCCACGTGTCCTCCAAGCCTGTGAAGGGCCTTGCACCACGCCATCTCACATTGAAGCCAACTCACTTATTTTTTTATTTTTTTATTTTTTATCAGAAACGAAGAAAAATATGTTAATAGAAGAAATAAAAGATACAAAAGAAAGAGAAGAAAACAAGGGAAGGATGAGAGGTCCTTCCTACACAAACTGAACAAAAGAGAAAACTCCCAACAATAGAAATCTAAAAACAAAGAGAAACCCCAACATTCTTCAAAATTTTGAAGTGCAAACCGCAATCCAGTTGAGTTGTAAAACACTTAGAGGAACTCCTCTAAAAGCTTCAGTACAAGAAGCCCATAGAGAAGAATAGAACCAAATCAAATCCCATAACATCTCTTCTGTTCTCCCTTTATCCTCAAAGATCTTATTGTTTCTCTCTTACCACACCATCCAAATCAAAGTAAGGCAAGTGATTTGCCAAAGTGTCTTGCCTCTTAATGAGTTCCCCAAGCTTTTAAAAGCAATAACCAACATGTCCTCAAAACTCCATTGCATCTTCTCAATTTTTGAAGCTATTGATGCTGGGATTTTAAATAGGGAGAGGAAGTAGCTAAGGATGTGAGACAGACAAGACTGAATTAAAGTAATCCTCCCTCCTAAAGACAAAAAGGCCTTTTTCCAACCATCCAGCCTCCTCGAAATTCTCTCAACCACCAGATCCCAAAAGCCTATTGTCTTTGGGTTCCCTCCCAATGGAAGGCCTAAACAAGACAAAGGTCACTCTGACACTCTGCAATCCAAAACCGAGGCCAAACTAGACAACAACTCCTGCCTAGTGTTAATACCTGAAATGGTGTTTTTTTCTAAGTTGATTTTTAAACCAAATACTTGCCCAAAAACCAAAAGGATAATCTTAAGGTTTTGAAGATGTTCCATAGAGGCTTTTGAGAAAAAAATGGTGTCATCTGCAAACTGTAACAAAGACACTCTAGTCCTATCCTTCCCCACAAAGAAACCCTCAGTTAGCCCAGTTTCTTCTGCTCTGATCATCAACCTACTTAGAACATCTGCCACTAAAGTAAAAAGGAAAGGAGAAAGGGGATCTCCTTGTCTCAAACTTCTAGAGGCCTTAACCCAACCCTTTGCATTCCCATTAACTAGGATTTCAAAACTTGATGAAGACAAACAGCCCCTTATCCAAGATCTCCATTTCTGGCTGAACCCCTTCCTTTGTGGCATATGATCTAAAAAGCCCCAATCCACATGATCATAAGCCTTCTCAAAATTGATTTTGAAGACTACCCCTTCCTCTCCTGACCTTCTTTTCTCATTCACCACTTCATTGGCTATCAACACAGCATCCAGAATGTGTGTCCCTTCAACAAAGGCTCCTTGAGAGCCAGAGATTGTTTCATGAAGAACTTTGCATAAATAACCTAATAAAACCTTAGCAATTATCTTATATAAACTTGTAACCAAGCTAATAGGTCTATAATCTGAGATTTTAAAAGTTTGGCTTTTCTTAGGCACCATAGAAATGAATGTCGCATTTGTACTTTGATTTATTACCCCATTGGTGTGGAACTCAAGAAACACCCTCATAAGATCCTTTTTTATCACATCCCAACACTTTTGATAAATTGCAATAGTAAAACCATCAGGACCAAGGGCCTTTTCCTTATTCAATTGGAAAACTGCCATTTGTACCTCCTCTACAGAAAAAGGCCTATCCAGCCAAACTGCACTCTCTCCAGAAATAGGGACCTAATCAATTCCTTCAATCTTCTAAGAATCACCTTCAGGTTTGGAATAGAGTTTCCCAAAGAAATTTACAATTTCCTCAGAGATAACCTCAATGTTACTTAAAGTCTCCCCCCTTTCAGAAATCAAAGACTTAATGAACTTCCTGTTTCTTCTTCCAGTGGCCATTCTGTGAAAGAACTTAGAGTTGCAATCCCCTTTTTTAATCCACTTGACCCTAGATTTTTGTCTCCATCGAACCCTTTCCTTTAATAACAAATCCTCTAGCTCCCTTCTTCTTAAGGTTCTTTCTGATACCAAATCAATATTTAAATTCCCTTCTTGTTCAATTAGATCAATTCTACCTAAGTCCGAAAGAATGTGCTTTTCCCTCTCTCTTAAATCTCCAAAGGCCACACTATATTCCAATCTTTCAACTTTGATTTAACAAAATTTAATTTTCTCATGAACTTGTGACCTTCCCAACCTTCAACCGTACACTCTTGCCACCAATCTCTAAACTTCTCTTTAAACTGAGGATGAAGCAACCACATATTCTCAAACCTAAAAGGAGTCAGACCCCATTTCAAAGGATTAGTTTCCAAACAAATTGGGCTATGATCAGAGGTCCATCTAGGAAGCGCCTCTTGAAAACTTTGAGAGAAAAAAGGAATCCCACTCAGAAGAAAACAAAAACCTATCCAATCTCTTGCAAATAGGAACAACTTGCATATTTGACTAAGTAAAAGCCGCATTCCTTAGAGGGGGATCCAGCCAACCACTCTCCCTTATAAACTCGCCAAAACACCTCATGTTGAATGTTAACCTAGAATCACCCATCTTCTCAGAGATCCTCTTGATAACATTAAAATCTCCTCTTACACACCACTTTGGGAAGGTCAGACCATACAGGTCTTGAAGCTCCAACCAAAAGTCCTTCCTCCACAAAGGCTTATTCGGGCCATACACTGAAGTTAACCAAAAAGACCCTTCCTCACCAAAGTTCAACTTCACAGTTACAGAGAAAGATCCTACCATCTTCTCTGTACACTTGAACTTATTTGAATCCCACAAAATCAAAATCCTCCCTGAAGCCCCACAAGCAGGAAGAGCAACCCACTCCAAGCTTCTGTCTTTCCAGACACTACTCACAAACCTCCTGTACCAAATTACTCTCTTTGTTTCTTGAAGCATCACAACATCTGGACTTTGAGTACTTAAAAACCTTCTGACAGACCTCATTTTCTTCTTGGAACCTAATCCTCTTATATTCCAACTTAAGATCTTCATGTAAACAAAAACAACCCAACACAACCAACAACCAAACCTAATCCTCTCCTCGGGTTCCAGAGTCATTTTTCCTCTTCCTTCTGAAATATATCTTATCCATAAAAAGAGTACTCTTGCTCTCTACTTCCGCATCTTTTCCATTATCTCTAACAATTCTAATCCTCAAACTCTCCAAAACCGACTAAACCTTGACCATCTTCCTAGGCGTGAGTCCCTCAACCTGAAAACCTTCCAACAGGAGGGTGGGAGGTTCTGGCTCTGGGGACGAAGCCTTGCCTAAGACACAAAACTCCTCTGGGTTACTGAGTGATTCCCTAAGGAATAGCAGTCTTTAAAATTTTGGTTAGAGGTTTCTAGGGGAAACACCACACCTTCAGAACAGGACACGCCACCACGACGACTGAGCTCAACAACAGGAGAATTCGAAAAGGGACCACACTGAAAGGCAAAGCTTGACTCCAACGGAATCGGAAAAAAAAGCTGACAACGAGAAGGAAGAATAGAAGAAACAGAGGATTCGAGAAGAAAATTTGGATCAAAAGCCCCAACCAAAGGAAGACCCTACTCGAAGAAAGCTGAGAAAGGAGGACGCACCTTGTTTACCAAATTGCAACGCGAAATCCCTTCGTCTCCCTCTGTCTCCCCGGTGAAATCTTGGGAGGTTTCTGGAACAGGAGAAAGAACACCCTTACTAGAGAGTGATTTGTCCCGAAGAATGGCTCGATTTGCTTCCAATGAGCCACCCCCCTTCTAGGTTACGCTTCGGGACAGAAGACGACACCTTTAGGCTCGGCGGCCAGCTTCTCGTTTTGCGCCTTGTGGAGACTGAGGGGCCTTTTAGCTTTGACGACTCTTGAGAATGAACTATTGGCATTACCTCATTTGCAGAGGACCCTGAGCGCAGAAGCTTTGAGAACGAAGGCGCTGCTAGGCCACCATTAGAAGAACTTGCTTCTATTTCGTGGACTGGACCCGTGAGAGGCCCAAAACACTTCGCCGCAAACTAGGCTTTAAAAAAGGCGTCTCGTTTTGTTGGCCCGATAATGCTTCCCGCCGTTGGGCCCAAAAGACTCCCTCCCCTTCCTTTCTCCACTTTGGAAGCCGATTTTGAATCTGAAGAACGAGAATGGGAACGATGACGAGGCCTCCAACTGTGGCACTCATTGTCCCTAGCAGTAGCTCGTAGCCCTTCAACGTTCTTTGGCCTCTGAAAGACGCAACCTCCCGCTGACATCAACTCGTCCTTGCTGCAAGTTGACTCAGGCCTGAGAAGGTCGTCTCCTTCAGCTTCTCCGGTGACTGAAATTGCAACCGTAAATGACCAGGCTCCATCTTCCACCTCTAGTAGCGCTGGTAGCACGAAATTTGGAAGCATCTCCACCCACAACTTTACCTTCGACAAGTCTACAAACTTTAGAGATTCCATCGCCACCTTCGTTACCTTCCCCCACTTCTGTAAAATGTATCTCAGCTAAACCTCATCCCACAGATGAAAAGGAAGGCGTCTTAGTTCTAACCAACCCCTTCTAAATTTTCCAAAAACAATAGAGTTTTCTTTTGGCGACCATCTCCTCAGAGCAATAGCCCCTCCTCTCACTGTTAAACTCCCTTGATATTGAAACCAATGAGCTCTCCTTGCAAAATCCACGAAAAAACACCCCTTGTAATCGGAAATAGGGGTTACAGATACCATTTCTTTCATACCCATCATCCTCGCAATAACTTTTCCTACATCAAACCAATCTAGTACTTTTCCTTTACTTTCACAAATTACAGCTCTTACCCATTTTCCAACTGGCATCAAAACTCTGTTCCTAGGTCCTTCCTCTGCAACCACATCTGCATAGGACCGCCCTCCTCTATACATTCCCTTGCTCACCTGAGACTCTTTAAACATCTCCTTCGAGGCTCTTACAACTTGAACAGACAAGTCTTGGACTGAAGAAATCGCCTTCCTAAGGGTTTCCCACCCATAGCCTTTAACACCCTCAGGAACAACTAGAACTAGAGGTTTTCTCTTTGCAACGATTTCTGTAATTTTCATAAATCTCCCTCTACTATTAAAACAAATCTCCATCAGATGAGTCCTAGTCTTGCCCCTCATCTTTCGAATGAAACCCTTGGAAGCCTCCAACTCCACAACTTTCTTCAAATGCTCCAACAACCAATCCAACTCCTCCTCTCCAAAACCTAACAAAACAACAAAACCTCGACTTCTCTCTGTTATTGAAATCCACGTTCCCCCATTGAAGCCTTCAAACTTTACCTGGAAAGCCTTTCTCTCCACTTCAAAAAACTAATTTCGAAACATCCCTTCCTCCCACGAGCTTTTTTTAAGCCGACTCACTTTTGCAGCGAGTTAACTCAAGCTTTCTACGTACATCTCCTTCTTTTTCTCCGATGACTGTGACTGCAACTGTAAAAACCTAGGCACCATCTATCACCTCCAACAGCGCCGACAACACCACATTTGGATTCATTTCCACCTTCAATTGTTACCTTTGATAAATCAATAAGCTTTAAAGTATCACGATCCACCTCTGTCACCTTCCCCCAATTCTTCATAATGAACCGTAATTGGTTTTCATTCCACAGATGGAATGGGAGACCCCGCAACTCTATCCAATCCCCCCTAAATTTTCCAAGAACCACTATATTTTCTCTTGGCGACCATTTCCGCAACCTAAAAACTATTCCTCTCGAAACCAGCCTTCCTCGCACCTGACTTTCAACTGAATCCACGAAGAAGACACCTTTGAAAGCTGAAAAAGGGTTTATGGAGATCATTCCCCTCACCCCCATCATTCTTGCAAGAGCCTTACCTACAACGCCCCAATCTTGAACCACAACTTAGCCTCCATAAATCACAGCCCTAGCCCACTTTCCAACTGGTAAGAGAGCTCCTTTCCTTGGACCCTTTTCTTCCACCACTCTTGCATAAGACCTATCTCCAAACCACCTTACCAACCCTGCTTTATTCTTCACCTTTGCTTCCACCTCCTTTGTTCTCCTAACTGAATGAAAAGGGCTCTCTGACATAGAGAAGATTGAAATCCATAGAGCTTCCCATCCTCTACCTTTGACATCATTAGGAACAATCAGAGAATATTTTCTGTTTGTGATGAACTCTGAAATTCTGATGTATCTTCCTCTGCTATTGAAACAGGTTTCCACCAAATGTGTTCTCGATCTACCCTTGAACTTTCGAATGAAACCATAAGATTCCGACAACTCCACAACCTTCTTCAATTGTTCTAAAATCCATACGATTTCCTTCTCTTCAAAAGCCATCAAGAAAGCATGCCCTGGAACCTTCTTTATAACTTAAATCCAAGAACCCACATGGATGCCTTCAAATCTAACCTCGAAAACCTTTTACTCCACTTCAAAGCACTCCAAATTCATCATCCCTTGATATGATGATCATTTCATATAGGGGTTTGGGGAGCTCCATTAGAGGTAAGACCCTTTGACAAATTGCTTATCTCACATTGCTTTGGATTGTGTGGTGAGAGAGAAATGTTAGAATTTCCAAGGATAAGTGGAGTACAATAGAGGGATTGTGGAATTTAGTTCGCTTCTATTCCTCTTTCTAAGCCTCATGCACCAAGGCTTTTAAAGGCATTCCTCTCAATGTTATTCAACTCAATTGGCATTCAATGTGTAAATCAAAGGGTTTGGATATCATTGAGAGGAGCTTAGTTAGAACTTCAAGAAATGACATCTTTGTATATTGTGTTGTAATCTAAACTTTTTGTATAGATTCCTTGTATAGTGGAGGAGTTAATCATATTTTGATAAGGTTTTTTGTAATTGTGGGAAGGACTCCTCATCCTTCTCATGTTTTCTTTAACATTAATATATACATCTCCTGTTTCTAATAAAAATAAAAATAAAAATTATATAATGCTAACACTTATATTTGCCTCAAACTTGTTATTAGAATATAGGAGTATCAAGAAGTTTGATACCATAGTACAAGTTTCTTCCAAAGGATTGATAGCAAATTTTATTCGTTAGAATTAAGAATGGACTTTCACATGGCAGCCCTTGCTCTAAACCCCAAGTTACTAAAACCATGCTCTAGATTTCCAGTTTTCAACAATATAATCAGAATATTCAAGTAAAATAATATGGCATCCTGCTGTCACCACTGAAAAATGCCAAGGTTGGAAATGAACTTCTCGAACTGTTGGTTTACCTCAAGTAAGATAACTATCATAACCCCCCACTTAAACTTCTGATGATTTGTTGATAGACCATATTCATATGCTATGCATCAGGAGTCCAACTTTTGCACCATCATATGTAATAATAGCACAAGGAGACAATATATCAATACTGGTCTTGACTGAAAAGTACTTCTAGGCTATCTTGCCCTTTTTTTTTTCTCCCTGTCCCTCTTAATTTCAGAAAAATGACATTTTTGCCATGAAAATGACAAATTAACAAGATAAAATTTTAATTGCAAAAGATATCATGGAAAACACAGCTCTTGAAATGTGAGAAAAAGTAAATAAAATTGATCTCATATTTTCCTTTGCAAGCATAAAACAGGAGTAAATTTCATACAACAGAGTATAGATAACAAAAAACCCACTAAAAAAAATGATCTCATGAATAGGAAGATATGGGAGGCATCCTAAATATTATAAGTAGCAAGGAAAATATGTGTATGAGAATAAATATATGAGAGAGAGAGAGAGAGAGAGAGAGAGAATTTATTGTACGAAAAATCTCACAGTTAATTAACACAACATGATAAATTTTGGAACATAATTCCTACAAGAGAATTTTTCTACTAGAAACATAATAGAACTTGGAAAACATTTCTTAGAAGACAATAACCACCACGCAAATTTAAACTCATCCTTTTTTAGATGAGATAACCAATAGAAGCATGAGGTTTCTGTCAGGAGATAAACTTAAAATGGAGCCACAGGAGGGAGGTTATTGCCTTAAAAAAATCAAAATTTAAAGCCTTACTATGAAAGCAACTTGAAAATTTCAAGGACTCTCAATTACCTCATTGTAAACTTCAGCAAATCTTTTGTTTCCAACTCTAGGAGATCCAAAGTTATACATAGTCACAGAAATTACCCCACGCCTAAAATACACAAAGAATTAGAAAATTGTATCTATATCCAAAGTGCCATTACTCTCAAACCAGTAATAAATAAAGAAAAAACCATAAACACACTGGATCTTAAGTAGCTACCACATAATAGTTCTCAGGATCTTCAGATTACATAAAGAATGTTAAAGTGAGCTTTAGAATAGCTTAGACACGTTTAAAAGTTTCAACAAGTTCAATTTTTATTCATATGTTTAATTAAACTTTAATTACAATCAAGCAACAAACATCTAGAAAATTACAAAGCAATACATAATACTGAGGTTTTAAAAGGCAAAAGAACCGATATCTAGAAAGGTAAAGGTTTAAAAAGGGGAAAAATTAAAGATCAAAATCCCTCCTACAAACTTGACATACTTGGAAAATAAAACAATGAATCATCCAATATAAAACAAAGTCAAAGATCAATATCATGAATTTGAGCATTGGGCATAGAGGTTGCCTAAGGTCTCTTGAAATTTCTGGTTCTAAGGCCCTGAAACTGACCTTAGCCATTTGGTGTGTTCTTATCCACAGTCTGAGTTTCGTCAGTGGTACTTCTTCGAGACACAATATAAATAGCTAGGATGAACATTTGCATCATATGCATGAACATAAACACGTTTTTGTAGCATCATGGAGGATATCTTCATCCAGGAGGGTAATTTCCTATCACTTTTATTTTTGTTTATTCGATTTTATTTCATTATACTTTATTTTTTTTGAGACTTTAAACCTCTGAATATTCCATCCGTGTTTTCTAGTTTTGGAAACTTGGGGGTTTAGGAAATGCCTGCAATTCACATGGAGTAATGTGCCACATTTCTTGTTCTATTATACATGCATGCATTATGGTTGAAAGTCCATAGCATATTTGTGCAGAAGACCATAGGATAAGATGAAAAACTGGTAAGACAATGTGGTCTAACTTCAAAGACTAAAAAAGAGACAATTACACACAACAAGAAGGTTTTTTTTTTTTAAAAAAAATCCATTTAGTAGGAATGAAAGAATTTAGGAGAAAACCAAAAGTTGGCCACCATAAACGAATGGAGGAAGCAAAACACTTAAGCATGTAAACTAAAAAGAGAAAGAACTCACTTTGCCAATTGACTTGATGAAAGCTCAAGCGCAAGAAGGGTGGCTAATGCACCACCTAAACTATGACCAGTCACATACACATGCCATTTGAGCTGCATCTCCCTACCATCATCTCTGCCCCCAAGGGAAGAAAGATCAACTTCTTTTTGACTAACAAATTACACATTTCATGACACAAATATAGCGCAAATAGAATTCTTTTTGCCATATAAATACTTCAATAATTTCCAATGGTCATCATCAACCTAGAGAAACTATTCATTTACACCCATTTAAAGAGTTCCATTAATTAACAACAAAAACTATAACTATTAATCATCAAAAGACATACATTCATGAGAGATATGATTTATTAGTAGATACTGTTAAGCTACCAATTGACTGAAAGCTTAAGCTATTACGTAATGAATTAAAAATGTATATCAAGTTTACCATGTAAAGCCTTAATGCCCTGTCTCACAAGCAACCTTTTTTTTCGGCTAATGCATATGCTTAGTAACAAAAATGGGGAAATAAATACTGATGAGATTCAAACTCACGACTTATGTAAAACAAAGCTCTAATATCATGTTAAGCTGTCAATATAACCTACAAACTTAAGTTTATTGAGTAATGGACTAACAATGTAGATCAAACTGACTTAGGCTGAAGCCTTAACGATATACCATATTCTATTGTATCTAAAAATAATTAAATTAAATTAGAATTAATCCAGTGTTTCATCTTGGGAAGAGGAAGAAGTAGATAGAGCAAATGCTTCCCTTTTCTGTCCAGTCTTCCCAAAGCAAGTGAATTGCTTGTAGAGATCAACAATGACTTATAGTTTAATTGTTGAAACGTACAGCTCATAATGGGGGTTATATTGCTAGTTCAAGCCCTACAAAGCCTACCACCCCTTTCCATTCTCTTTGCCTAATACAAGCCAATCAAAGTCTGCCCAACCCTGCGGAATTGTGATTAATTAAAAATTTAAAATGAGAGCATGTTGGAATTGTGAAAATATTTATTCTACTTACATTGACAATTGATCCAATGACAACAAAGAAAGATTGAAAATAGAAATTAACAAGAATGGGATTTCACAAGTTCTATTGTTTCATCTAGGTCTCAAGCCCGCACCATCGTCATTCTTGCTAGGATTTCATCTATCACCGTAGCTTGGTTAGCATAGAGACATTATACTTCTGTTGCAGTGTCTTCTAATGATAGGCTCTCAAACAGCCTTCATACCTACCTAAAAATGGCTAGTTAATCATTTGCCCAATTTTATTTTTTTATTTTTATCAGAAACAAAATTTATGTATTAATACAGAAAAGAGACATGAGAAAGATGGGAAATCCTCCCCATGAAGTGCAAGCTTGATCAAAAGAACTAAGTAAACTTCCACTAACCAAGGAAGGCTATACAAGAGATGCAAAAGGCCGCATGATCGAAAGAACTAAGTAAACCTCCACTAACCAAAGGGGGGCTATACAAAAGGAACAAAAGGCCTATACAAGTAAAAGAATCCTGACCCTATAAACCTAACCCTAGGGTGTGCATAACTGAAGCCACTAAGCTAGATTACACTCAAAGGATAGGGTTTAAAAATGTCTATATAGTAAGCCCAAAAAGAAACATGAGAATGAAATTGATCCCACATCATCTCTAGCATCTTCCAAATGTCCTCGAAAATCCTAGTATTTCTCTCTCTCCACACAATCCATAAGAGACAGAGACAGAGAGAGATGTGATCCTCCAAAGACTCTTGCCTCTAATAGAATTCCCAAAACGCTTGAAGGAGATTACCAACATATTGCAAATACTGCTAGGTTGAACCCACTCCATCCCAACCTGTGAAAAGATTCTATGCCATAATCCTAAATTAATTGGACAATGCAAGAAGAGATGATCAATCATCTCTCTACTCCTCCTACAAAGAATGCACCAATTAGTGCTAAGGGCTTTGAAAGGTCTTCTTAACTGCAACATGTCATTGGTATTTATTTACCTTCTTATGAGCCACTAACCAAGCAAAGACCTTGACCTTAGAGGGGACTTTTGAGTTCCACAAAAAATTAGCTAGGTAAAAATCATTTGCCTAATTGTTATATGTTAATCACACTCATCATTGTCACATGCACACAAACATTTCATTACAATCCAAAATGGAAGAGAAATTTTTCATGATAAATTTTCCTAATGGTCATACAGGTATGGAAGGCATTGTAAGAACTTCAAGACAAAATATTTGGGAGTTCTTTTGTAAGTTATGTACAACAAAGTCTCTACATACAATTTTCAATGAACGTAGTAATGGATCATCAATATCTAGGCCACCATAGGAGTGCATTCCAACAAAAAGTTTAAAATGTCGCCATTACCTTCACACAACATATATTGTCAGATTTTTTCCACTTTATTTTTCTAAGTTAATGTTCATGGTTGCTTTGAAATATTTATCCAGTTCACATGTTTGAGTTAATGTTTAGGGGTTAGTGAAGTTCTGCAAATACTTAATATCCATACATTCAAAAGTGGAAGAATTTCAAGTATTACAAATTTGAGCCTTTTTTTTTTTTGTTATGAAGCAACTAAACACATTCAACATTTTAATCCAAAATGTCGATCAAAATAATATTAACACAAAATGTTTTCTTGCAAATACTAGAAAGCCTATAGAAAGTAATCACATCTCACTATGTGAGATTAATATTCTAATCAGGATACAATCCATACATCGGAACTTGGCTATACAAAACATGAAACTAAATTGCATTGCAAAAAGGCAACGAGATTGTCATTATTTGTCAACCTTCATTTCAAGAAACATCAAATTGCTATCTTTATGCCTTGATGCCCATTAAATAGATTCACAGAAAAGACAACTTACATATAACCAACCAACAATTTAATGAGTGAGATGATTCTTGTCCGGACAGAATCATAGGCACTTAAAAAACCACTATGAACCTGCCAAAAATAAAGAAAGAGTTTTAATTCCCAAAAAATTTGTTACAATCCCATTTGAGAGGGGTTCTTAGTAAAAATGCTAAATCTTCAAACTAAACTAGACAAATTCAATTTTCAATAATCCATTATTCTCAAAACACTTTCAAACATATAGTTCAAGGTAAAAATTACTAAACATACTTGAATTTCTTGCTTGAAATCCCCACCTATTCGTTCAGGATTTAGCCTAAAAAGGTGAAAAAGAAATCAGCAAGTGACCAAATGTATAATATATAAATCATAAAAACGTATCTCAAGATTAACAAATTTACAATGGAAGAAATCACCAGTCAACTAGTAAAAAATCAAACCATGACTAACTTAAAAAGGTAGTCAAGCTAACATAACCTAATTAGAGATTGTTTAAAAGAAAATTTTCTTAAATGCAATATGATATATGAAGATATATTAACAAGAATAATTGCAATCATTCAACAATTGCCCAAGATTCCATTAAGTTAGAAAATGTAAAATATTAGATGTGTTTTAGCCAGGAAAGCCTTAATACAACTCTTTCTTTATTGCTAGAGATAGAACTCATGAAAACATTTTTTTTAAGCAATTTTTATTATGCAGTAGCAGTCCCAACATTGAAATCCATATCCCTAAAATTAGAAAATGATTATTTAGATGCAATGACAGAATAAATTAGATACATTAATGAGAATAAACTCTGACAAAAAATATTTTTTTAAAAAAAATCTGCCAAGCAAGTCATGTCTTGCATACAAATTAGATATAATACCCGGCAGGAACTAGCATTAAATCAGTTCGTAAGTCCTTCCACCTTGCCTGGAGAAATCAATAAATCAATAATTTGAACCAAAAGCTAAATCAGCCAACTTCATAGAGAAGCATAACAAGGTAATACAAACTTGTTCTGTTCCCCTGAAAGCAACAACTAATCTTCTGCGCGCAGAATCACGCCAAATTGCCACCTACAACATTTTATGACTCGGTGAGACAAAACATGTTTCAGAAATTTGCGGTTCAGCATCCACAATGTTGATGGCAGAAAAATCTTTACCTGTGTATCTGTGGACGGATTATCCAAGAAACATATTTTTTCAAACTCAGATTTAATCAAACTAGGATGGCCCAGTGAAGTGGCAAGCATCGCCCATGCCTCCATGGCAGTTTCTGCCTTTGAAAAGAGAGCCTTCATCTCCTCAGCTTTCCTTTCATCAACCACTGACCCCTCTTGTGAGCCAGAAAACTTTTCAATCCTGAAATATTCTGAGACATCATCTTCCTTCTTGTTAGAATCATTTTCTTTGGTTTCATCCTTTCCTGAAAGACGTCCTTCCTTGTTTAATTGTGAAACTGCCGCAGTCAGAACCATTAATGCTCCTAAAATGGAATCAGTTTGACTCATTATATCCTGTGTTGCCTTCCTAATATCTGGAAGTGAAGACTGAATTGTGCTAAAATTAAGTGGGCCAGTTGTATCATCACCATCATCAACAACATCCTGACTTTTTGGAGTTGCAAGCCCTGACTCAATATAAGTTGCTTCTGCAATCCTTCTTGATTGCAGGCCAATTCCCTTTAATAAGTCAAATCCGTCCCAATTTATTTTCTCAGGAGCAGGGAAACCAAGCTTTTGAACAACACTTTGATTTATTAGATCACCAAAGTTATTCCAAAAATATTTGTCTGACTGCATTCTGTCACCAATTTGTGGGACTACTGACAAAACATTTCCATTATCCTTACCAGCATTATTACTGCCAAAATCCTGCAAATTGCTACCATCCATGGAGCTTGTGTCATTTAAGGAGCCATCAAGACTACTCTCCAGTTGTGGAGGCGTGTCTGATACAAGGACAGAACTTTTGGACTCAGTGCTTTCCCTTTCATATTTGTCAATGTTTGAAAATTGATTCTTCTGAAGGTAGGCATCATTGGACAAACTTAATTGCCCAAAAGCATGTTGTACAAACTGGCGTGCTTGCACTGTCTCAGAGCCAAGAACCATTTTCATAGCAGACTCGAAACCATTTTTTCTAAGAAATTCTGAAACAAAGGGGACCTTCCACCAGTTTTTTTCTTCATCAATTTCCTTGAAGCTTTTGTACTTAACCTGAAACGTCACCATTAGCAAGAATAAGTAATATAGCACAATGACTCATCTGGAGATCTTTTTTTGATAGGCAAATAAGAAAATTATTAACAGTGCCTAATCAAAAGAGGTTGCACCAAAGTACATTGGGAGTATACACCGGTACTGAAAAGGCAACAAAATAGAGAGATAAACTAAAAAACACCTCTTTTGCATCAAAAAGAGCCCAACTATTTAACAAAATCTAAATAGACATGGGGACTCCATCCAAAGACTTTCTAACCCAAAGCCAGAGAGAGCACAGGAAAGAGTTTCTGAGAGCTTGATTTGATTGTTCTTCATGTAGAAAAGGTCTATAATTTCTCCCATTCCAAATGGTCTAGAATAAGCATAGGGGAGCAGCCCTCCACACCTTCATGAGCTTCTTCCCCTCAAAGGTCCCTGGTCAACTAGATAATGTTTTTCTGACTATATATAAGGCAACACCCACTTAGCTTTAAAAATGAGACTAACAAATGTCATAAGATTCTCATCTTAGCACAATGAAGGAGGACATGATTAGTTGATTCCTCCTCAACTTTACAAAATTTACATTTATTCTCCAAAGAATCCTATTTTTGTTGTCACCCACAGGTTCTGCATTGTTTTTTCTAAGAAGGTTCCTTGCCTTTCTCTCTTTAGGTCTAACTAAGAGTGGAAGACTTTAACTGAGAAAAGTCCTCCCATTCATTCCTTCCAATCTATTGTGTCCCTTCTCATTATGTAATTTTTAGCTTTGCAAGAAAGGCCTCAACACTTTCTAGCTCCCAATCATTAAATTATATTGGGAAGCATGGACGCCATTGCCCTCCTTCCCCTATTTTCTCCCATACATCCACAACCCACACATCCTTTGAATTGGCTAGGGTAAACAATGAAGGGAAAGAAATCCTCAGTGGTGTAACTCAGCACCCAATGTCCATCTAGAACTTCACTTCCCTTCCTTGTCCCACCTCAAAACAAGTTCTACTTTTAAAATCCCCCACCCTTTCCTTATTACCTTCCATACCCCAACTCTGAATCAATCTTTTACACCAAAAAAGCACCATCCTCTTCCATGGAGCTCCATTTCTGAATAGTACCTACAACTCCACTTCTCGTGCAACACCTTGTTCAGAAAAGCTAGATCTCTAATTCCCAAACTGCCTGCTTCCTATTCATACACACAATCGACCATTTCACAAATGAGGATTTTTCTCATAGGCTTCTCTTCCCAAAGAAAAACTCTTTGAATCTTTTTAAGTCTCAAACACATTTTTCTTGAGATAACAAACAAGGACATGTAGTATATTGGCAAATTAGATAGAGTGCCTTCAATCATTGTTAGCCTTCCACGTTTTGAAAAACATTATCTCTTCCACATAGCAAACCTCCCAATGAATCTTTATTTCACTGCCTCCCAAACTACTTGTACCTTAAAATGAGGACCTAATGGGAGACCTAAAAAAAAGTAAGGATCTTCCCATTTTGCATCCTAACAAAGAAGCCCAAGCATCCCTATTAGGGAGCCCCCTATTGAAATAAGCTTAGCTTTCACCAAATTAATTTTTAGCCATGAGACCACCATAGACCACAACAATATGCAAACCTAAATACATTATTTGCTCTTCACAAGCATCACAAAAAATGAGGGTATCATCTGCAAACAAAAGGTAGGTCATCTCTACTCCCTCATTGCCATTCCTTCCTATCTTAAAGCCTAACATGAAGCCTCCCTCCCTAGCCCTCTTCAAAAAACTGCTAATGGCCCCCCATCGCCAAAATGAATAAGTAGAGAGAACGAGAGTCACCTTACCCCAAACCTCTTGAACTTTGGAAAAAAACTAGGGGGGTTCCATTTGCCAATATAGAGAATCTAACTATTAAGATATATTATTGAATCCAACCAATCCATTTCTACCCAAAACCTATCTTGTTGAGCATTGCTAAGAAGAATTCCTAATTGAGATGGTCATATGCCTTCTCTATATCTAGCTTGCATAGCACACCTCCCTTAGAGCTCTTTAATCATGAAGTGAATGCTCATTTGCAATGAGCATAATGTCCAAAATTTGTCTTTACCTCCTCAAAGGCATTTTGTGCATTGGATAGCATAGTTCTAATGACCTTCTTGAGCATATTAACTAAAAATTTTATTAGGAGTTTCAACAAACTGCTCACTAAGCTAATAAGTCTAAAGTCTTTTAAATCATTTTCCCTTTCTTTCTTACTAACAAAGATCAAGAACGTAACATTTATGTTCCCCTAGAAAATGTTATGCTCATGGAACTCCTTAAAGAGACCTATAACTTTGTACTTCATAAAATCTTAGCTAAACTACCAAAAATCCATGGAGAAACCATCCAGACTAGTGGCCTGATCCCAAACAATCTTGTTAAAGCCTTAAAGATCTTTTCATCTAAAAAGGGTCTCTCCAAAACCCTTGCCTCCTCTCTTTGAATTGACTTGAAATGCATCTCATTGATACTAGGTCTCTGTGGAAGATACAACTATGTCATATACAGTTGTGTTTGTAGATAGCTGTCATATACAGCCATATGTGTACACAACTATGTACAGTTGTGTGTATACACAACTATGTACAGTTGTGTGTATACACAACTGTGTGGGTGTATATAATCCCTGATTTATAAGGATCTTTAATATTCTTTATTTTTTCTTTTGTATTGCCGTATATATTCCAAGGGTTGTATACATTTAATATATAATTGAGAAATACAACTTTTCTCCACATTATATTAGAGTCAAATTAGGCTCCTTGGGATTTTTCTTTTCAGCCTTCATTGCTAAGTTGTAGTACCCTTTTTCCTCTCTCTTTTGAACCCCAGTTTAACAACCTTCATGGTTATTTCAAAGGCACTCTGCCATGTTTTTCTCTAAAAATTATGTTCAACACTACCCAAACTCAAGTGACCGACAGTGTGAATTCTCCATCAATGGCAGATTTGTCCAGAACAACAAACAAGGACACCATTTGGTGTACTTACTGCAAGAAGCCGAGACACACAAGGGACCAGCGCTGGAAACTCTATGGAAAGCCTCAAACTTCAAGTAAAGATTGGTGCTTCAAGGATGGACAACAAAGAATTCAAACACACTTCACCAACTCTTAGATCAATGAAAACCTGTTACAAAAAAGTGTGAATTCTAATGGCAATGACCATACTGAACTTGACAAGGAAGAGATTGAGAAATTGAAGAATCTCCTAGGAACTCTTGAGAGTCCAGTGGAGCTTGCTCTCTCGCTCAATCAGGTAAGTATTCCCCTTCTCTTGCTTTTAGTGTCTTGGATGTCTTTCCTAGGCTCTTAGGTCATCGACTCAAAAGCTACAGATCATATGACTCATTCCTCACAAAAGTTTAGTGCCTATAGCCCATGTCATAGTAATGAGAAAATAGCCACTGTTGATGGCTCTCTAACCACCGTTAGAGATTTGGTTTCATCATCGTCATCTTAGACATCCGTTGTTTGGCGTTCTTAAATTATGTTTCCTTGATTGTTAAAAAGAATTGATGTAGAAAAATTACATTGTGATGTTTGTGAACTTGCAAAGCACCGTTGTGCTTCTTTTCCAATAAGTAATAAAAGAGTTTCAATTCTTTTTGCGTTAGTTCACAATGATATTTGGGATCTTTCCACAATTTATAATATTTTAGGCTCTAGATGGTTTGTCTCATTTATAGATGATTGCACTATAGCATCTTGGATCTATTTTCTCAAACAAAAATCAGATGTGAGTACTATATTTCCCAATTTTCACAAAATGGTCAAAACTCAATTAGGGGTGGGAATAAAAAAGTTTAGGTCTAATAATGCAAAGGATTTCTTCAATCAAGTCCTATATCCTTATTTTAAAAAAGAAGGTATTATCTATGAATCCTCTTACACCTCAACAAAATAAGGTTGCTAAAAGAAAAAAAATGGTCATCTCATTACCGTTACAAGAGCCTTTTTGTTCGAGAAAAATATTCCTAAATTATATTAGGGATAAGAAGTACTTACTGTTGCTCATCTTATAAACCGGTTGTCATTTAGAGTTTTAGGGTTCAAAAGTCCAATGGAATTGTTTTCAAAATACTTCCCAAACTTTACAACATTTACCGATCTTGTTCCAAAAGTTTTTGGTTGTGTTTCTTTTGTCTATGCCTATGCTCATAACAAAGGGAAACTAGATTCAAGAGTAATTAAGTGCATTTTTGTGGGGTATTCATCAACTCAAAAATGTTACAAATGTTATCATCCACCCGCTCGACAATTTTATGTCTCTTCCAATGTATCCTCTGTTGAACATGAAAGCTACTTCAATCATCCTTATCTTCAAGCGAAGACATCATTCATAGAAGATACAAATACAGGAGATTTATTCTTACTTGACTTGCCCCCATCTATGTCTAAACCCTCACAATCACAATCATTCGTGTTTGAGCTTGTGGTTGAGCACTCACAAATTCCTAAACCTACAAGTCCTAACCTTAAAAGTCACCTTTAGGGATTCAAGTTCCCAGTTCTACAAGGCCAAATGTGGTTTACTCAAGGAAGAAAACAACCATCACTGAACCTATGCAGTTCCAAGAGTTAGAACTGACTACTTCCTATGAGGTAAATGATCCATCTTCTCTTGAGATTTTTCTTGATTTTGTTGATATTAGTGACCAAAATCTGCCCATTGCAGTTAGTAAAGGCATAAGAACATGTAGTCAACACCCTTTATATCCACTTTCCCATTTTGTGTACTATGACAAATTGTCATCATCTCGTTGAAATTTTCTCACCAACCTAAACATCATAGCCATACCGAAGACCTTATTTGAGGCACTAAATAGTAAGGACTGGAAACAAGCCATGAGGGCCGAAATGGAAGCACTTGAAAAGAATGGAACTTGGGATGTGGTTGAGTTACAAAGAGAAAAAGAGTTTAGTAGGGTGTAAGTGGGTGTTCAGAGTAAAGTACAAAGCAAATGATTCTCTTGAAGGATACAAAGTCAAGCTTGTTGCCAAAGACTATATTGATGCAGTCATTAATAAACAATTTATGGCAAGTTTGAATATATCAAAGATTTGCATGGGAAAAGTTTGTTACTAAATTAGAGGTCAAAAAGCCATTTTTTTGTTATTAAACGCAACTAATTGTGTCTTGGAAACCTTTAAAAAGTAGTTGAGGGCTTTAATTGTAAAAGGGAAGAACCTACTTATTATAAGGACTTTTGATGATTATCAAGAAAAATATAAGAAGTGATTAACCAAACCTTTCTAGTTTCAGCTTATGCAAAGGGTCTTTCCTAGATTTTTCCTTAAGAAATCTTGGCTCTGATAGTGTTTGAAGTAACTTGGTTGCAGCCTACTTGGATAGTAGCTATAATAGTTTTTTAGTTTTCATCAATTGGTATCAGAACCTCTGTTCGAGATTTGTGATTGTTTTGAATCAATGGTTGGGTCTGGGGATCAGTTGAATGCTACAACATCACAACCAGCAGGAAGCAGCCTAACTAGAGAAGAGTTTGCAAACTTGCAACAGTAGCTTAATCAATTATGTGCCAGATTGGAGCAAGCTGGTATTTTTGGTGCACCAAATTTCACCATTGGAGGCCAAAAAAACTATAGAGGACTTTTTGGATAAAGAAGGTGGAGTTTTTCCTTTGGAGAGGCAACAAACGTTTCATTGTAATATAGATCGTGATCAAAATCTAAACATTAAGGTAGACATTCCACACTTTACTGGAGAGAAGCAACCAAAGGAGGTCTTAGATTGGTTGAATGAAGTTGAAAGGATTTTTGAGTTTCTAAATCTTCCATAAAATAAAAAAGCGAAGCTAGTAGCTATAAAATTGAAGGGGTATGCTTCCTCTTGGCGGCAACAAGTGCAAATGACAAGAGTCCAATTTGGAAAGGAGAAAATCCAGGGCTGGACTAAAATCCAACAAAAAATCCGAAGTCAATTCCTTCCATTAAACTATGAAGGAATTCTTTTTCAACAATACCAAGTACTTTAGCAAGGCCAATGTTAATACACTAATGAGTTTTACAAAATGTGGACTAGAGGACAACTAACTGAAATGGAAGTGCAGGTCATTCATCGTTATTTGATAGGATTGAGGCCAAATGTTAGAAATTTGGTGGAGCTACAACCTTGTTGGATGCTATCTAGTGTTGTTCAGTTGGTAATGAAGGTTGAAAGTCAACAAAGATGGTCCAACAACCACCCAATCAAAAGTGTAAGGGGGCCTAATCAATTGGAGGATAATAGGTGGCAGGGAGATGTCAAGCAGAAATCAGTGGCAATGACTGATGATTTTGATGCAGTCATTAATAGACAATTTATGAAAAGTTTGAAAATATCAAAGGTTTGCATGCGAAAAGTTTGTTATTAAATTAGAAGTCAAAAGGAGTGTTTAATTAGGAGGATGTCGGTGAAGGTTTTCGTGGAGAGGAAGACCTTCTTGGTTAAGTATGAAGGCGAGCAAGAAGGAACGTGGTGTTTGATCACAGAGCACAGTAGAGGCTCTGATTTCGTCTTAGGTTTTGAAAAGGAAGCAGTGGGGTGGATGATCAAACATTTGACGAATGCCATAGAAAGGGAGGGTCATCTAGGTTTTAACAGAAAGATCAGAGGAAAACGTAGTGTCCACTTGATGGAAGTTGGCTTCAACGACCATGGAAGGTTCATAAGGATATCGGAGTTTGCTACCAAGAGAAGATATTGCTGTTTGATTATTCCAGAGGGCAAGGAGGGCAGAGGGTGGGAGAATATTAGAAGCGCGCTGTCTTCAATGTTGGTGGTCCCCTCGTCGAAAACAGCTGAGAAAGGAAGGCAACACAGAGGAGAAGGTTTCCCACAAAATCAGGTGGATCCCTTGCAAAGGTCTTTTGCGAAAGTGGTCAGTGGCGAAGGAACAAGAGAAGGCGGCCTTATTTCTATCGGGAGATGGGCGCGTGCAGTGGTGTGTGAGTGCAATGAGGATAGGGTCAACTGGGCTGAGGTTGGCCGAGTGGTGGCGAGAAAATTAGGGAAGAAAGGCATAGTCACGATTGTACCATTCTTAGGCGGAAAAGGAGTTTTCTTCGTCGAAACAACAGAGGAAGCTATATTTCTTCAAGACTTGAGGAAGTTTCGGGTTGAGGGAAGGATTTCAGTACAGATGAGAAGATGGTCGCCAAAGGAAAATGCGGAAATTGAGGGGAAGTTCAGAAGAGGCTGGATCGAACTACGGGGGTTACCATTTCACCTCTGGACTGAGATACATCTGAAGAAAGTAGTGGAGCAATGGGGGACAGTGACTGAAATTGATTGGCGCACGTTAAAATTGTTCGATCTTAGCAAGGCGAGGGTAAGAATAGCAATGAAGACAGGTCAGTCCTCCCAGCTCTACTCGAGGTGACAGATGGCGACTGGGTGTTTACAGTTGCCGTCGTAGTGGTCGGAGAAGAAGACTGTCGAGGAGGTAGCGCAAAGGGCGAGTCGACTCGGGAGGCCTATGCATCTAACTCGGGGACAGGTGGAGGAAGGTGGGTGGAGAAATTCAGATCAACGGCTGGAGATAGATGCCGTGTCGAGGAGGACAATAGAACGAGGAAGGGGGAAGAAAAGGGTATGGTTGTGGCTGTTGCAGAGGGGACACGTAGTAAAGGAGAGCAGACACAGTCGTCGCCCAATTCGAATTCAAACAAAAAGGACGATGGGACTATTGAGAAGATGGAAGGGGGCGGGAAAAGGGCCGGAGGGGACGAGGCCTCTGCTGTTGAGGACAACCGGGCCTACGAGAGGAAGGCCCAGAATCCATATAAGTTTGGATCAAAAGTTGAAAAAGTGGACTGCTGTTATAAAGGCCCGTCGGGGATGGGCCTGAGCCCAAGAGGAAAAGATACAGTGGAGGTGGAGACGTCGTCAGGAAATGGAGATGATTCGCCCGCAGCGGGAAAGGGGAGAAAAGTTTCTGGATATGGTCTTGAGGCTCAGACCAGTAGTCCCGCGAAGAAGAAAACGTCGATCGGTTCAAAGAAGCTGTGGTCTACCCTTCTCCCTCCAAGCTCTGAGCGCCGACAAGGTCTTCGATGTCGCAGCGAGACCATTTTGAGCGAGAAGGACAAGGTCGGCATCGAAGAGCAACCAGAAGTTGCGGCTTTAGGGGCCGATTACTTGGCGGAAAGAGGATTTAGCGCGAGTCCTCTCGTCTCTCGCCGCTATTCAAAGATTTGGAAGCTCCGCTGTGGGGAAGGGGCTTCGACATCAGAAAACGAAGCGGTCATGCACAATTTCCACTCCGACGAACAAAATGAAGGATTTTTGGGCCGAGTGGGGTCCGATCCTCGCGGCGCAACAGTCATGGTTTTGCCTTCTACGCCAAAAATCAGAGGTAAAGGGCTAAGAATTTTGGGGAATTGTGGATTAATGGCTGCGGAAAATCTGGAGGTAACCCCGTCTTCAACTTTTCAGTCTCCCTCGTCTCATTTCCCCCCTTCTTTTGGATCTTTTTCTCCCCTTTTGAGTCCTGCTGCCCCCACTCTTCCCAGTTCAGACATTCAGCCCCTGATTTCTTTGGAAAACCGAGAGAACTCAAAATTTCTTTTCAAAAAAGATGACGATGGTACTGTGGGTCAAATTAGTGTTGGTTTCCCTAACCTCGGTTTGGAGGTGAACCAGATTGATTATCCTTGCCAGGTGACCGACAGTGTTAGCCCAGGGATGCCTAATACAAACCCATATCCCAATCAGGCTATGGTCAGTCCGGGTGTCTGTGCGGGTTCCCCATCAGGTGAGTTTCAAATAGAAGGAATTTCTCCTAGAAAAATGGCAAAAGTGCGCGATGTCTTAAAGACTCTGGATATAAAAGTATATTCCAGGAGGAAAAGCAGATGTACCAAAGGTTTGTGAGATGAGCTGGAGCTGGTTTGGAGGATTAGGGTCCGTATGTTTAATCCATGAAGATAATCAGTTGGAATATCAGGGGGTTGGGTTCAAGGAAAAAGAGAAGGGTAGTTAAAGACTTTTTGAGATCAGAAAAACCGGATATAGTGATGATTCAGGAAACAAAAAAGGCAGAGTGTGACAGGAGGTTTGTGGGTAGCGTGTGGACATCCAGAAATAAGGAATGGGCAGTCCTTCCGGCGTGTGGGGCTTCGGGGGGGATTTTGGTTATGTGGGACTCTAAAAAGTTGCACAAAGAGGAGGTGGTATTAGGTTCCTTTTCGGTCTCAGTCAAGTTAGCTGTGGAAGGAAGCGAACAATTTTGGTTATCAGCCGTCTATGGCCCAAATAGCACAGCTCTTAGGAAGGATTTTTGGGTGGAGCTTTCAGACATTTATGGACTTTCGTACCCATGTTGGTGTGTGGGTGGAGATTTCAATGTCATAAGGAGATGTTCAGAAAAATTGGGCGGCGCTAGATTGACCCCAAGCATGAAGGACTTGGATGACTTTATAAGAGAAAACGAGCTGATTGATCCTCCTTTAAGGAGTGCTTCATTCACTTGGTCAAACATGCAAGAGAATCCCGTTTGCAAGAGATTAGACCGTTTTCTCTACTCAAATGAGTGGGAACAATTATTCCCGCAAATTCTTCAAGAAGTTCTTCCGAGATGGACGTCGGATCATTGGCCGATTGTCTTGGAATCCAACCCGTTCAAGTGGGGCCCAACACCATTCAGGTTTGAGAATATGTGGTTACATCATCCAAGTTTTAAGGAGAGTTTCGGAAGATGGTGGAAGGAGTTTCAAGGAGATGGGTGGGAAGGTCACAAGTTCATGAAGAAACTCTAATTCCTTAAGGCCAAATTGAAAGAGTGGAATAAGAATTCTTTTGGTGACCTAAGTGAAAGGAAAAAAAGCATTTTGTTAGATATAGCTAACTTTGACTACATGGAGCAAGAAGGGGGTCTTCCCCCTGAACTTTTAATCCATAGAGCCGTAAGGAAAGGGGAGTTAGAGGAGTTGATTTTGAGGGAAGAAATTCATTGGAGACAAAAAGCTAGGGTGAAATGGGTTAAGGAAGGGGATTGTAATTCAAAATTTTTCCATAAAGTGGCTAATGGTAGGAGAAATAGGAAATTTATCAAGGTGTTGGAGAATGAAAGAGGCTTGGTGATGGATAATTCAGAGAGCATCAAAGAGGAGATCTTAAGGTATTTTGAAAAGCTCTATGCTAGTCCTTCTGGAGAATCTTGGAAAGTTGAAGGCTTAGATTGGTCTCCTATATCTAGAGAGAGTGCGTCTAGGTTGGAATCCCCTTTTACTGAAGAAGAGATCTATAAGGCCATTTTTCAGATGGATAGGGATAAAGCACCGGGGCCTGATGGTTTTACTATTGCAGTGTTTCAAGATTGTTGGGATGTGATTAAGGAGGACTTAGTGAAAGTGTTTGATGAGTTTCACAGGAGCGGGGTAATTAATCAGAGCACTAATGCGTCCTTCATAGTTCTGCTACCTAAAAAAGTATAGCAAAGAAGATATCAGACTATAGACCCATTAGTTTGATCACAAGTCTTTACAAGATTATAGCCAAAGTGTTAGCAGGGCGTTTAAGAGGGATACTTCATGAAACCATCCATTCCACTCAAGGAGCTTTTGTTCAAGGGAGACAAATTTTGGACGCAGTCCTCATAGCCAATGAGATAGTGGATGAGAAAAAACGATCAGGGGAGGAAGGAGTTGTCTTTAAAATTGACTTCGAAAAGGCTTATGACCATGTGAGTTGGGATTTTTTGGACCATGTGATGGAGGAAAAAGGGTTCAATCCTAGATGGAGGAAATGGATAAGAGGTTGTCTGTCATCGGTGTCTTTTGCAATTCTAGTGAATGGAAACGCTAAAGGGTGGGTTAAGGCATCTAGAGGTTTAAGACAAGGAGACCCTTTATCCCCTTTTTTGTTCACCATAGTAGCAGATGTTTTGAGCAGGATGTTATTGAGAGCAGAGGAAAGAAATGCTCTAGAGGGTTTCAGGGTGGGTAGGAACAGAACAAGGGTGTCCCATTTACAATTTGCAGATGACACCATTTTCTTCTCTAGTACTCGAGAAGAGGACTTGCTAACTCTCAAGAGCGTTTTGCTTGTGTTTGGGCATATTTCTGGGCTGAAGGTTAACCTTGACAAAAGTAATATTTATGGCATCAACCTTGGTCAGGATCATCTTCATAGGTTGGCCGAGCTGCTTGATTGCAAGGCATCTGGGTGGCCCATACTCTACCTGGGTCTTCCTCTGGGTGGGAATCCCAAGTCGGGTAGTTTCTGGGATCCTGTAATTGAGAGGATCTCGAGCAGATTAGATGGGTGGCAAAAGGCATATTTATCGTTTGGAGGTAGGATAACTCTCATTCAATCTTGTCTCACTCATATGCCTTGTTACTTCCTTTCATTGTTTAAGATTCCCGCCTCCGTGGCAGTAAGAATTGAGAGGTTGCAAAGAGACTTTTTATGGTCCGGGGTTGGGGAAGGAAAAAGAGATCATCTAGTCAGTTGGGATGTAGTGTGTAATCCGAAGGCGAAAGGGGGTTTGGGTCTCGGAAGGATTTCCTTGCGGAATTCCGCTCTCTTAGGGAAATGGTTGTGGAGATATCCCAGGGAGGGTTCAGCGCTGTGGCATCAGGTCATTTTAAGCATTTATGGATCACACTCTAATGGTTGGGACGCCAACACTGTTGTTAGATGGTCACATCGTTGTCATTGGAAGGCTATTGCACAAGTTTTCCAAGATTTTTCCAAGTTTACTCGGTTCTTGGTAGGAGATGGGGAAAGAATTCGATTCTGGGAAGACTTGTGGTGGGGGGATCAACCTATGGGGGTCCGATATCCAAGACTACTTAGAGTAGTATTGGATAAAAATATTCCTATTTCTTCTATTCTCGGATCCACTCGACCCTTCTCTTGGAACTTTAACTTCCGCCGTAACCTTTCCGATTCCGAGATAGAAGATTTAGAGAGTCTCATGCGGTCTCTTGATCTTTTACATTTATCACCTTCGGTTCCAGATAAGAGATCTTGGTCTTTATCTTCTTCAGGACTTTTCACAGTCAAATCTTTCTTTCTTGCCTTATCCCAAAGATCTGGTTTGCCTTCAGATTTCCCTTCCAAATTAGTCTGGAATTCTCAAGTCCCCTTCAAAATTAAGTCCTTTGTCTGGTTAGTGGATCACAAGAAGGTTAATACTAATGACATGCTACAGTTGAGAAGACCCTACAAAGCATTTAGTCCCGACATTTGTATATTGTGCATGAAGCAGGGAAAAACAGTAGATCATCTTTTTCTTCATTGCCCTCTGACGATGGGGTTGTGGTACAGACTATTTCAGTTAACAAAGATAGATTGGGTCCCTCCTAGGAGCATCCGAGACATGCTTTCTACCAATTTTAATGGGTTTGGATCTTCTAAGAGAGGGATTGTATTATGGCAAGCTGCGTGCATCGCTTTAGTATGGGTGGTGTGGCGGGAAAGAAATGCAAGGATCTTTGAGGATAAAACAAGGAATTCAGAGAACCTTTGGGACATGATTCACTTCCTTGCTTCTTTATGGGCTTTTTGTTCTAAGGTTTTTAAGGGGATTCCCCTTAATGTGATACTCCTTGATTGGTTAGCGGCGTGCAACTCCATTGGGGTAGCCTAATTCATAGCAGTTGCCTGTATCTACCTTGTATTTTCTCGCTTTTGTTTCATTGTAGACTTGTTTTTCTTTGGTGGGAGGATTCCTCATCCTTCTCTTGTACTTTCCTTTTTATCAATATATGTCTTTGTCGTTTCCAATAAAAAAAAAAAAAAATTAGAAGTCAAAAGGTTAGTTTTTGTTATTAAAGGCTACTAATTGTGTCTTGAAAACCTTCAGAAAGTAGTTGAGGGTTATCATCATAAAAAAGAAAACTTGCTTATTGTAAAGACTTTTGATGATTATCCCAAAAAACAAAAATACAAGTGATTAACCAGAGCTTTCTGGTTTCAACTTATGCAAAGGGTTTTTCCTAGATATCCTTAAGAAATCTTGGCTCTGACGGTGTTTCAAGTAACTTGGTTATAGTCTACTTGGATAGTCGCTATCATAGCTTTTCAATTTTCATCAATTGGTATCAGAGCCTTTGTTCCAAATTTGTGCTTGTTTGAATCAATGGTTTGGTCTAGGGATCATTTGAATGCTACAACATCACAACTAGCAGGAAGTCGTCCAACTAGAGAAGAGTTTGTAAACTTGCAGCAACAACTTAATCAATAATGTGCCAGATTGGAGCAACCTGGTATTTTTGGTGTTCCAAATTCCACTATTGGACGCCAAACAAGGCAGAATTTTTTATCTTACTAGTGGAGGAATTCAAGAAATCAGCCTACTATGGAGGAGTTCCAACAAACTGTAAGGGACTTTTCGGATGAAGAAGGTGGAGTTTTACCTTTGGAGAGGCAACCAACGTTTCATTGTACTACAAATCGTGATCAAAATCTAAACATTAAGGTAGATATTCAATACTTTACTGGAGAGGAGCAACCAAAGGAGGTCTTAGATTGGTTGAATGAAGCTGAAAAGGTTTTTGAGTTTCTAAATCTTCCAAAAAATAAAAAGGTGAAGCTGATGGTTATAAAATTGAAGGGTTATGCTTCCTCTTGGTGGCAACAAGTGCAGATGACAAGAGTCCAATCAGGAAAAGAGAAAATCAAGAGTTGGACTAAAATGCAGCAACAAATCCAAAGTCAATTCCTTCCATTAAACTATGAAGGAATTCTTTTTCAGCAATACTAAGCTCTTCATTAAGGCCAATGTTCTGTGCGAGAATACACTAATGAGTTTTACAAAATGCAGACTAGAGTACAACTGATTGAAACGGAAGTGCAGTTCATTCATCTTTATTTGATAGGATTGAGGCCAAATGTTAGAAATTTGATGGAGCTACAGCCTTGTTGGATGCTATCTGGTGTTGTTCAATTGGCAATAAAGATTGAAAGTCAACAAAGACAATCCAACAACTACCTGATTAGAAGTGTGAGGGGGCATAATCAATTGGAGGATAATAAGCGGCAGGGAGATGTTAAGCAGAAATCAATGGCAGCGACTGATGATTTGCAAAATTCTAGATCAAACACTCACTTCCAAGCTTGCAACCAAGGCCAAGGGCGTGTAACAATGAGAAATCATGTTCTTGGAAATAGTAGCAACTCATTTCAGCTGGCGGGATGTAAAATAATATGTTATGAATGTGGAAAAGGTCACAAATCTTCTGATTATTGAAAACAAGCCAACAACTTACTGATTAATGAACTGTCATTGTCAGCAATTTTCTCAATTAATTCATTTTTTCAGCTTTATCCATTGTTTCAAATTCTGTTCCTTTCTATCCAGCTAATTTTTTATGGAAATCAAAAGTCTCCTCTAAGGTTGGGGTCTTTACTTGATTACTGACACATAAGAAGGTAAATATTAATGACATGCAACAGTTGAGAAGACTTTTCAAAGCCCTTAGCCTTGATTGGTGTATCCTTTGTAGGAGAAGCAGAGAGACGATTGATCATCTCTTCTTGCATTGTCCGATTATTTTGGGATTGTGGCATAGAATTTTTTCACAGGTTGGGAGAGAGTGGGTTCTGCCTAGCAGTATTTGCGATATATTGGTGATTTCTTTCAAGTGTTTTGAGATTTCTTTTAGAGGCAAAACTCTTTGGAGGATCGCGTCTCTCTCTGTTGTGGATTGTGTGGAAAGAGGAATACTAGGATTTTCAAGGACATTTGGAAGACGTTAGATATGATGTGGGATCAACTTTATTTTTATGTTTCTTTTTGGGCTTACTATACAAACATTTTTAAACCCTATCCTTTGAGTGTAATCCAACTTAGTTGGCTTCTGTTATGTACACCCTAGGGTTGAGTTGATAGGGTCAGGATTGTTTTACTTGTACAGCCTTTTGTTCCTTTTATATAGCCCTCATTGGTTAGTGGAGGTTTACTTAGTTCTTTTGATCAGGCAGTCTTTTGTAACTTTTATATAGCTTTGCTTGATTAGTGGAGGTTTACCCAATTCTTTTGATCAGGCTTGTACTTCATGGGGAGGATTTCTCATCCTTCTCATGTTTCTTTTCTCATTTAATACATGTATTTTGTTTTTGATAAAAAAAAAGAAAAAAAAACTTACTGATTAATGAAGATGAAGGGGAGAATAATGATGATGAGGAGGTAGTAATGGAACCTCAAGGCGATGGAGGGCTGTTGGAATTCACAAGTGATGAAGTCACATATAAAGATCGTAATCTTCCAATTTAGTGGTAAGACATTCCATGTTAACTCTAAAAGCATCAAAAAGCAATTGGTGGAGAAACAATATTTTTAAAACTAGATGCTCTTCACATGGGAGGCTTTGCAATGTTATTATTGGTGGGGGAAGTTGTGAGAATCTTGTTTCTAAAGAACTGGCGATGAAGCTTAACTTGGAAGTGCTGCCACACCCAAAGCTATATCGAATTGCTTGGTTCAAGAAAAGAGGTGAAGTAGAAGTAGGGCAATAGTGTTTTGTTCCCTTCTCAATTGGGAAAAACTATTTAGATAAGGTTTTATATGATGTGGTGGAAATAGAAGCCTGCCTTTTGTTACTTAGAAGGCCATAACAATTTGACCATAAAACTGTCCACCATGGAGAGAAGAATGTTTATGCTTCCTACAAAAATGGGCTTGAGGTAGTACTTACCCCGATGAAAGAAGAAGAGTTTGTTAAGTCTAAGCTCGAACCAGAACAATCTTGAGTAACTATTCAGTGCTTTTTAAATGAGTCTGAAGCAAATGGAGTTGCATTTTTGCTGTTGGGAAAAGAAGGCTTTCGAAGACCAACAAATGTTCCTAATGAAGCAAAGGTATTGCTGGAAAATTTTGCAAAGGTATTTCTTATAGAGCTTCCAAGTGGATTGCCTCCAAAAAGAACCATCCAGCACTACATTGATCTAGTACTAGAAGCCAGCCTACCAAACCTGCCACATTATAGAATGCCTCCGAAAGAACATGAAGAACTTAAAAAACAAGTGGAAGAGTTGCTGGCAGAAGGGGTATATAAGGGAATCAATGAGTCTGTGTGTGGTGCCAGCACTATTAACTCCAAAGAAAGATGATACCTGGAGAATGTGCATCAATAGTCGGGCAATAAATCGGATAAAGATAAACTATCGATACCTAATCCCAAGACTAGATGATATGTTGGATATGTTGCATGAAGCAAGGTATTTCTAAAATTGATCTTAAAAGCGGCCATCACCAAATTAGGATCTAGGAAGGTGATGAGTGAAAAACAGTTTTCAAAACTAAACATGGGCTTTATGAATGGAAAGTGATACCTTTTGGTTTGTCAAATGCACCTAGCACATTTATGCATTTGATGAATCAAATTCTGAAGCCATTCATTGGAAAGTTTGTGGTGGCGTACTTGATGATATATTTATTTATAGCCCATCCAAGGAGTCTCATTTGTAACACTTGAAGAGAGTATTCGAAGATCTCAAAAGAGAAAAGCTTCATGCCAATATGAAGAAGTGCAGATTCTTCACTGGTTCTTTGTTGTTTCTGGGATATATAGTTAGTGGAGAAGGGATAAAAGTTGATGATAGTAAGGTTGAAGCAATTAGAAGTTGCCAATACCAAAACAGTGGGAGAAGTGCGCAATTTCATGGTCTAACTTCATTTTATAGATGCTTCATCAAGAATTTCAGCACTATAATTGCTCCTATAACAGATTGCGTGAAGAAAGGGAGGTTTCAATGGTATGAACAAGTTGAAGAAAGTTTTCAAAATATTAAAGAGAGCTTGGCTCAACCTTGGTACTAGTGTTGCTAGATTTTAAAAGGGTCTTTGAAGTAGAGTGCGATGCTTCTAGAATTGGGATTGGAGCTGTTCTGAGTCAAGAAGGCAGGCCTGTGTCATTTTACAGCGAAAGATTGAATGGCACAAGAAGGAGATACACCACTTATGATAAAGAATTTTATGCTATCATTCGGACTCTTAAACATTGGGAACATTATTTGATACATCAAGAATTTATTTTGCATACAGATCATGAAGCTTTAAAGCATCTCAACAACCAGCGAAAGTTAAGCAAGATGCATGCCCATTGGGTTTCTCACTTGCGACGATTTACATTTGTGATAAAGCACAAGTTCAGAGCAAGTACAAAGTGGTAGAAGCACTTAGTCGAAGAAGATTGTTGTTGACTAGTATGGCTATTACAGTTAAGGGTTTCAATTCCTTTAAGGATCATTATCTTGGTGACCTTTATTTGGTTCAATTTGGAAGGATCGTACCAATGGGCAGCTAGGAAGTATTTGTTGCATGATGGCTTCCTATTCAAAACTTTGTGTTCTAGATTGCTCTTTGAGGGAAAACATCATTCAAGACATGCAGGTGGAGCTTAGGAGGACATTTTGGGCAAGGCAAAACATATGCTATGATTGAACAGAAGTTCTTTTGACCAAAAAATGAAGAAGGATGTTTACAAATTTGTTAAAAGGTGTTAAACATGCCAAGAATCAAAAGGAAAGTTCAAAATAAAAGTTTGTACACTCTATTGCCAATTCCTACAGCTCCTTGGGAAGATGTAAGTAAGAACTTTGTGGAGGATTACCTAGAAGTCAATGGGGAATGGATTCCATTTTTCTGGTGGTTGACAGATTCTCAAAAATGGCTCATTTCATTTGTTGCAAGAAGACTATGGATGCATCAAATATAGCAAATCTCTACTTTAGAGAGGTTGTGCAATTGCATGGAGTTCCAAGATTAATCAACTCAGATCAAGACTCCAAGTTTCTCTCTCATTTTTGGAGAACTTTATGGAAGAAGTTTGGAACCAAGCTCCAGTATAGTACTTCCTATGATCCTCAAACAGATGGACAAACTGAGGTTGTCAATAGAAGTTTGGGAGATTTATTGAGGTGCCTGATTGGAGAAATTGTAAGCAATGGGAAGTTGTGGTTGCACAAGCAAAATTTGCTTATAACTATTCCAAGAATCGAACTACAGGCAATGTCCTTTTGAAGTTGTTTATGGGAAGCAACCAATGCATCTTTATGATTTAGCTCCTTTACCAAACTGGGAAGTGTTGGAAGTTAGAGTCAAATATCATTTGAATTCCTTAGTTTAGATAAGTTATTTGAATTAATCTTTATTGTTTAAATTTTATGCTTATCAGATTAGGAGTCTCATCTAAGTTTGAAAATAAAGATAGTTATCCTATTTGGTAGTTATCCTATTTTTTTTTGAGTTTAAATTCTGATTTCCTAGATTTGAGGATTCTATTGAAGATCCCAGTATAAATCAGGGTTGTATGTTATTCTTTGGTGTAATGAAGATTTAATTACGGGTGCATACTAGTTCTTCTTCCTTTCCGGTAACATGGTATCAGAACCGGTTCTTAGTTGAGGAAAAAGGATGGTTAAAACAGCCATGGTTGGAGTAAACAGAGGCAGTGTCACAGAGAATCTATGAATACCACTCAAATGCCCTCTACAATTGCTCCCACGTATTTTTTTTTGATAGGAAACGACAAAGGAATATATTAATAGAAAAAAGAAGTACAAGAGAAGGATGAGGAATCCTCCCACCAAAGAAAACTAAACTACAAGAATACGAAACAAAGAAATACAATGTAATAATGAACAACACTCTAGACTAGACCAACCCAAAGGAATTACTGCCGCTAGCCAATCAAGTTGTAACACAATAAGGGGAGTCCCCTTAAGACCTTGGAACAAAAAGCCCAAAGAGAAGCAAGGAATGAATAGAATCCCAAAGATTCTCTGAATTCCTTGCTTTATCCTCAAATGAATAGAAGCAAGGAAATGAATACAACTGCTCCCATTGTATTCACTCCAGAAAATACCCCATTAAAGATTACAACAAAGAAACTGAATGGGAAGAATTTTCTCTAATGGTCAAGAGCGATTATGATGACGATCCGAGGACGGGGAAAACAAGGCTACCTCGATGGCAGATCTCAGAACCAACAAAGGACAATCCGTTTATACACAACCTGGTTTGCAAACGACAATATTGTCATGTCATGGCTTGTGAACTCCATGAATGATGATATCCAAAACAACTACTATGTTATCCAACTGCAAAAAAAATATGGACTCATTGAATTCTGCCAATTTTTGAGTTAAGAAATATGGCATGAAACTTAAACCAAGGAGATACAGACATGGGCACCTATTTTACCTCTCTTTGAAAGCTGTGGCAAGAACTAGACTAGCAGATGACTTTCAATGGACGTGTACAGAAGATTGCAAAAGGTTTAAGGCAAGAATTAACAAGGAGCGTATTTATGATTTTTTGGCTGGACTCAATCAAGACCTCGATGTTGTTCGTAGTTGAATTCTAGCCATCAAACCTCTACCTGAAATTGAAGAAGTCTTTGCTGAAGTACGACGTGAAGAGACACACAAAAGAGTGATGCTTGATCCAACAAAGACCACTGTTTTAGTCCCATCTGGTGATAATTCTGCCCTAACTGCTCATGGAGTTGATGGAGCTTGTGGAGATCCCCACGGAGATACTTGTAATACACGAAGAAGTGGTAATCTCTGGTGTGAACATTGCCAAAGATCTAACCATAATCGTGAAAACTGCTAGAAGTTGTACGGGAAGCCACAAAATTGGAAGGACAACAAAGAAAACAGGAGTACTTCTCAGAACCCGAGAGAATTCCAGACTGCATCAAAACCTGGAAACAAGACTGGTGAGAATGTCTCACTGAATAAAGACCAACTTGAACAGCTTTACAAGTTGTTAACACCATCAGTTGCTACTGTCTCGCCTCCATTAGGACTTAACACATCTTTCTTGGCCCAAAAATGTACTTTTCGGACTGCTTTAAGCAATACCACTGAAAAATTAGACCCTTGGATCATAGATTCTAGTGCTTCAGATCATATGACGGGGTATGCAAGTTCCTTCTCTACTTATAATCTTGATTCAAGACATATTATGGTGAAAATTGCAGATGGTTCCCTTGCAACAGTTGCAAGGACTGGTATAATTGTTCTAAACCCTCATATAACCCTTTATGATGTTTTACATGTTCCTAAATTGGCTTGCAACCTACTGTCCATTAGCAAACTCACCAAAGATCTTGATTGCTCAGTCCAATTCTTACCATCTCATTGTGAATTTCAGGAAGTGACTTCGGGGAAGAGGATTGGCAGTGCTAAAGAGCTTGGTGGACTCTACTACTTTGAGAATAAACAAGCATCCACAGCAAGTTGTGCATCTTCTTCTTTGTTTAGGAAAAATGAAATAATGTTTTGACATTTCAGGTTAGGCCACCCTAATTTTCAGTACTTGAAACATTTGTTTCCTTCTCTTTTCAGAAATAAAGATGTTTTTCAATGTGAAATTTGTCAACTTGCCAAGCACCAACATTCTTCATATCTATCTCAAACTTATAAACCTTCCACACCATTCACCATAATCCATAGTGACATATGGGGTCCTTCACGAATACAAAGCTTAATGGGAAAAAAAATGGTTCATCACATTTATTGATGATCATACAAGAGTAACATGGGTTTATCTTCTGAAAGAAAAAAGTGAGGCTGAACAAACCTTCAAAAATTTCCATGTCATGGTCCAAAATGAGTATAACACAAGAATAAAAATCTTACATATTGATAATGGTACTTGAATACTTTAACACCTTACTTGGGGGTATTTGTTGGAACAAGGAATCATTCACCAAAGCACGTGTGTAGGTACCCCTCAACAAAATGGAATTGTTGAGAGGAAAAATAGACATTTATTAGAAGTGGCCCGATCTCTCATCTTTACTACTAATGTACCAAAATATTTGTGGGGGACTCAATTCTTACTGCTTGCTACCTTATTAATTGCATGTCAACCCGTGTTTTGAGTTTCAAAACACCATTAGATATGTTCACCCACTTATACCCACAAATTCGAACCATAGGCTCCATTTCCTTAAAAGTTTTTGGTTGTAAGTCCTTTGTGCATATTCAAGACACCAATCAAAACAAGCTTGACCCAAAAGTTGTGTCATGTGTGTTTGTAGGATATTTTGCCACACAAAAGGGATACCGTTGCTATTCTCCCAAAAAAAGAAAATATTATGTCACTATGGATGTCACCTTCTTCGAAAATCAACCTTACTTTCCCAAAATTTCACTTCAAGGGGAGAATGGGAGTAAAAAGAATTTTTGGGACTTGTTTCAAATCATAACACCAACACCTTTTCCAGTTTCTAAACCCAAACCAAAGTCAAATGAAACTCCTACTGCCCAGACCAATACCTTGCAACAGCCACCTTTAAACCCCTCAATCACTCAGCCAATCTCACTAAAAAAACCTGCCAACAATTTCTCCAAACCAACCAGCAGCATCCGAACTTTCTCAGTTTCAGTCCACAGTAGCAGCTGAACCTTCTCAGCTTCAGCCCACAGCAATAGTCGAACCTTCTCAGCTTCAGTCCACAACAACAATTGAACCTGTAGTGCCCACGACAGTCTATAATATTAGGTCAGGGGGAGCTCAACAGCATCAACAGGAACTTCGTGTTTATTCCTGGCATATCCGACCAAGAGATGTAGAGTCCACCATGGTTTTTCAGCCCTATCAAGAGTTGGATCCTACAATTCTTCCTGAGGTAAATGATCTTAATCTTCCAATTGTGGTAAGAAAAGGGACCAGGTCCTGTACATAGCATCCTATCTCCAATTATGTTTGTTACAATCATCTCTCACCTTCATTTCAAGCTTTTATATCAAGACTTGCAAAAACAGAGACTCCAAAGAATATTTATGAGGCCTTGAACAAGTCAGAATGGAAGAAAGCAATCTTAGAAGAAATGGCTGCTCCTAATAAGAACCATACATGGGAAATTGTTAACAAACCAGAAGAGAAAACACCAGTTGGATGCAAATGGGTGTTTGCTATAAAATACAAATCAGATGGATCCATAGACAGGTACAAGGCGAGATTGGTAGCTAAGGGATTCACACAAACTTATGGAATTGATTACCAAGAAACATTCGCCTCGGTTTCCAAACTCAATACCGTAAGAGTTCTACTATCCCCAGCAGCAAATCTAGACTCGCAGCTTCAACAACCAGACATAAAGAATGTCTTTCTCAATGGAGACCTGGAAGAAGAAGTCTACATGGACTTACCACCTAGTTTTGATAAAGAGCAGAAAGAAGGAAAAGTCTGTAAACTAAAAAAATCTCTTTATGGACTAAAACAATCGCCTTGAGCATGGTTCGAAAGATTCACGAAGGCCATTTTACAGCAAGAATATAAGCAAGCTTAAACTGATCACACCTTGTTTTTCTGTAAAAAAAAAATGGTAAAATTACTATCTTAATTGTATATGTGGATGATATTATACTGACAGGAAATGATTATGCTGAAATGGTAGAATTGAAAAAAGGCTAGCTGTTGAGTTTGAAGTTAAAGATCTTCGATCTTTGAGGTATTTTTTAGGAATGGAAGTAGTAAGAAACAGGAGTGGCATTTCAGTCTCTCAAAGAAATTACATCTTAGACTTATTAAAAGAGACCGGGAGCTTCGTTGCAAGCCAGTCGATATTCCAATGGATCCATTGAAAAGGATTGGGGATTCAGAAAAAAGTATTCCCATTGATACTGGAAGATATCAATGATTGGTGGGAAAATTAATCTATCTTTCCCATACAAGACCTGATATTGCTTTTGCCATAAGCGTGGTAAGTCAGTACATGCATGCTCCATGATTGGAGCATTTGGAAGCTGTATACAAAATCCTAAAATACCTAAAAGGGTCTCTGGGGAAAAGGGTTATTTTTTAAGGAGGGTGAAACTCGCACCATAGAAGGCTATACAGATGCAGACTGGACATGTTCTATGGAAGATAAGAGGTCTAATTTTGGCTATTGTCCATTTGTTTGGGGGAACTTAGTAACTTGGAGAAGCAAAAACAAACTGTAGTTGCAAGAAGTAGTGCTAAGGCATAACTTCGGGCCGTTGCTCATGGCATATGTGAACTCTTGTGGTTGAGACGTTTGCTAGAAGAGTTGGGTGTAACAAGAATTATGCCAATAAAGATGTATTGCGATGATAAAGTTGCCATAAACATATGTAGAAATTGAGAATGATTTTTAAAATTCATTCAAAACTATATTTTTTACATAAACATATCCCTATTTAACAAATACACAAAGAGCAATTAAAAAGGAAAAAAATACAAATATGGAAGAACACAAATTATCCACAATTAGGGCCTCAATCTTTCCCTATTATCCTACCAATCATCTTCAAAATTATAACAGATTTCCACAACATATCTCACAATTCGGTTCATCACGACCGAACTAAACACGTGGAGGTTGATTGTTATTTTATAAAAGAAATGATTGAAGATGGGACTGTCTACATGATCTATGTGCCCACAAGCAAGCAAGTTGCTGATTTACTTACATAAGCTCTTGTAAGAAGACCGTTCGAATAGCAAATTACCAAGTTGGGCATGTTCAACCTCTACAGCCCAACTTGAGAGAGAGTGTTGGAAGTTAAGAGTCAAATATCATTTGAATTCCTTTAGTTCTAGATGAGTTATTTGAACTAATCTTTGTTGTTTAAATTTTATGTTTATCAGATTAGGAGTCTTATCTAAGTTTGAAAATAAAGATAGTTATCTATTTGGTAGTTATCAATTTTATTTTTTTTTTAGTTTAAATTCTGGTTTCCTAGATTTTGAGGATTATATTGAAGAGTCCTAGTATAAATTAGGGTTGTATGTTATTCTTTGGTGTAATGAAGATTTAATTGTAATGCATACTAGTTCTTCTTCCTTCCCGTTAACAGGAAGAAATATCTTAAAGGGTGAAAACATGGCTGACTTGATGAAAAAACTGCATGAAGAAATCAGATTGAAGATTGAGGAGTCGAATGCAAAGTATAAGAAATATGTAGATCAAAAGAGGCGCAACCAAAGCTTTCAAGAGGGTGACTTGGTGACGGTGTACCGACACAAGGAAAGATTTCTATCTAACTCCTATTCCAAGCTAAGTAAAAGAAAGATAGGACCCTACAAAATCATCAAGAAGATTGGGGAAAATGCTTATGTGGTAGATTTGCCTAAATATATGGGAATAGATTCAACATTCAACATTTCAGATTTATATTTGTACATTGGTGAGAGTGTAAAAGAAGTTTCCAGCAGCACCAAACTCGAGGACAAGCTTCTTCCAAGGAGGAGAGAATGATGTAGTCATTAATAGACAATTTATGGCAAGTTTGAAAATATCAAAGGTTTGCGTGGGAAAAGTTTGTCATTAAATTAGAAGTCAAAAGGTCAATTATTGGTATTAAAGGCTACTAATTGTGTCTTGGAAACCTTCAAAAAGTAGTTAAGGGTAATCATTATAAAAGGGAAGAACTTGTTTATTGTAAGGACTTTTGATGATTATCTAGAAACATACAAGGGATTAACCAGAACTTTCTAGTTTCAGCTTATGCAAAGGGTTTTTCTTAGGATTTTCCTTAAAGAAATCTTGGCTCCGATGGTGTTTGGAGTAACTTGGTTATAGTTTACTTGGATAGTAGCTATAATAGCTTTTCAATTTTCATCAGATTTGCAGAATTCTAGATCAAACACTCACAACCAAGGCAAAGGGCATGCAACAATGAGAAATCATGTTCTGAGAAATAGTAGCAACTCATTTCAACCTGCGGGACATAGAATAATATGTTATAAATGTGGAAAAGAGGGTCACAAATCATATGATTGGCGAAAACAAACCAACAACTTACTACTTAATGAAGTTTAGTTTGGTCTAGTCTAGAGAGTTTGTTCGTTATTACATTGTATTTTCTTGTTTTCGTATTCTTGTAGTTTAATTTTCTTTGGTGGGAGGATTCCTCATCCTTCTCTTGTACTTCTTTTTTCTATCAATATATTCCTTTGTCGTTTCCTATAAAAAAAAAACTTACTAATTAATGAAGAAAAAGGGGAGAATAATGATAATGAGGAGGTGGTGATGGAACCTCAAGGCGATGGAGGTTTGCTGGAATTCACAAAAGATGAAGTCACATATGAAGACCATGATCTTCCAAATTTAGTGGTAAGACATTCCATGTTAACTCCAAAAGCTTCAAAAAGCGATCGGTGGAGAAACACTATTTTTAAAACTAGATGCTCTTCACATGGGAGGCTTTGCAATGTTATTATTGATGGGGGAAGTTGTGAGAATCTTGTCTCTAAAGAAATGGCGACAAAGCTCAACTTAGAAGTACTGCCACACCCAAAGCTATATTGAATTGCTTGGTTCAAGAAAGTAGGTGAAGTAGAAGTAGTGCAACAATGTTTTGTTCCTTGCTCAATCAAGAAAAACTATTCAAATAAGGTTTTTATATGAATTGGTGGAAATGGAAGCCCACCATTTGCTACTTGGAAGGCCATGGCAATTTGACAATAAAACTACCCACCATGGAGAGAAGAATGTTTATGCTTCCTACAAAAATGGGCTTGAGGTAGTACTTACCCCGATGAAAGAAGAAGAGTTTGTTAAGTCTAAGCTCGAACCAGAACAATCTTGAGTAACTATTCAGTGCTTTTTAAATGGGTATGAAGCTAATGGAGTTGCCTTTTTTCTGTTAGCCCAAAGAAGTCTTAGAAGACCAGCAAGATGTTTCTAATGAAACAAAGGCATTGCTCGAAAATTTTGTAAAGGTATTTCCTATAGAGCTGCCAAGTGGATTGACTCCAAAAAGAAGCATCCAGTACCATATTGATCTAGTACCAAGAGCCAGCCTACCAAACTTGCCACATTACAAAATGCCTCTAAAAGAACATGAACTTCAAAGACAAGTGGAAGAGTTTCTACATAAGGGATATATGAGGGAATCAATGAGTCTATGTGCAGTTATAGCACTATTAACTCCAAAGAAAAATGGTACTTGGAGAATGTGCATCGATAGTCAAGCAATAAATCGAATAATGATGGAGTATAGATACCCAGTCTCAAGATTAGATGATATGTTGGATATGTTGCATGAGCAAAGATATTTTCTAAAATTGATCTTAAAAGTGGCTATCACTAAATTAGGATTCAGGAAGGTGATGAGTGGAAAACAACCTTCAAAACTAAACATGGGCTTTATGAATGAACTGTGATGCCTTTTGGTTTGTCAAATGCACCTAGCACATTTATGCGTGCAATTTTCATGGTCTAGCCTCATTGTATAGACGCTGCATCAAGAATTTCAGCACTATAATTGCTCCTATAACAGATTGCGTGAAGAAAGGGAGGTTTCAATGGTATGAACAAGTTGAAGAAAGTTTTCAAAAGATTAAAGAGAGGCTTGGCTCAACCTCGATAATAGTGCTGCCAGATTTTAAAGGGTCTTTGAAGTAGTGTGTGATGCTTCCGGAATTAGGATTAGAGCTATTCTCAGTGGGAGCATTACTTGATACATCAAGAATTTATTTTGCATACAAATCATGAAGCTTTATAGCATCTCAACAACTAGCAAAAGTTAAGCAAGATGCATGATCTCTCCCATTGGGTTTCTCACTTGCGACGATTTACATTTGTGATAAAGCACAAGTTCAGAGCAAGTAACAAAGTGGTAGAAGCACTTAGTCGAAGAAGATTGTTGTTGACTAGTATGGCTATTACTGTCAAGGGTTTCGATTCCTTTAAGGATCTTTATCCTAGTGGCCCTTTCTTTGGTTCCATTTGGATGGATCATACCAATGGGCAGCCAGGAAAGTATTTGTTGCATGATAGCTTCCTATTCAAAGGGAATCAATTTTGCGTTCCAGATTGCCCTTTGAGGGAAAACATCATTCAAGACATGCATGGTGGAGGCTTAGGAGGACATTTGGGCAAGATAAAACATATGCTATAATTGAACAAAAGTTCTTTTGACAAAAAATGAGGAAGGATGTTTACAAATTTGTTAAAAGGTGTTAAGCATGCCAAGAATTAGAAGGAAAAATTCAAAATACAGGTTTTGTACACTCCACTACCAGTTTCTACAGCTCCTTGGGAAGATGCAAGTATAGACTTTGTGGTAGGATTGCCTAGAACTCAACAAGGAATGGATTCCATCTTTGTGGTGGTTGATAGATATTCAAAACTGGCTCATTTCATTTGTTGCAAGAAGACTATGGATGCATCAAATATAACAAATCTTTACTTTAGAGAGGTTATGTGATTGCATAGAGTTTCAAAACCAATCACCTCAAATCAAGACTCTTAAGTTGCTCTCTCATTTTTGAAGAACTTTATGGAAGAAGTTTAAAACTAGGTTGCAATATGGTACTTCCTATTATCCTTAAACGAATGGACAAATTGACATTGTCAATAGAAGTTTAGGTGATTTATTGAGGTGCCTAGTTGGAGAAAATACTAAGCAATGGGAAGTTATTGTTAAACCAATCACCTCAAATCGAGACTCTTAAGTTTCTCTCTCATTTTTGAAGAACTTTATGGAAGAAGTTTAAAATTAGGTTGCAATATGGTACTTCCTATCATCCTTAAACGGATGGACAAACTGAAGTTGTCAATAGAAGTTTGGGAGATTTATTGAGGTGCCTGATTGGAGAAAATTGTAAGCAATGGGAAGTTGTGGTTGCACAAGCAAAATTTGCTTATAACTATTCCAAGAATCGAACTACAGGTAAAGTCGTTTTGAAGTTGTTTATGGGAAGCAACCAGTGCATCTTTATTAATTTATTTTTTTGATCAGAAACGAAGAAAAATATATTAATAGAAGAAAAGATACAACAGAAAGAAGAGATACAACAGAAAGTGAAGAAAAGAAGAGAAGGATGAGGGGTCCTTCCCACAAAAAAACTGAACAAAAGAGAAAACACCAAACTTTAGAAAGCTAAAAACAAAGAAAAACCCCAACACTCTCAAACTTTTGAAGCGCAAACTAGTGCATCTTTATGATTTAGCTCCTTTACTAGAAATGGGAAGACATAGCTTAAAGGGTGAAAACATGGATGACTTTATGAAAAAACTGCATGAAGAAATCAGAATGAAAATTGAGCAATCGAAGGCAAAGTATAAGAAATGTGCATATCAGAAGAGGCGCAGCTAAAGCTTTCAGGAAGGCGACATGGTGATGGTGTACCTACGCAAGGAAAGACTTCCAGCTAACTCTTATTCTAAGCTAAATAAAAGAAAGATAGAACCCTACAAAATCATCAAGAAGATAGGGGAAAATACATATATGGTTGATCTGCCAAAATATATGGGAATAGATTCAACATTCAACATTTCAGATTTATATTCGTACACTGATGAGAACGTAAAAGAGGTTTCCAACAACACCAAACTCGAGGACGAACTTCTTCTAAAGAGGAGAGAATGATGCAGTCCTTAATAGACAATTATAGCAAGTTTGAACATATCAAAGGTTTGCATGGGAAAAGTTTGTTATTAAATTAGAAATCAAAAGGCCAGTTTTTTGTTATTAAAGGCTACTAATTATGTCTTGGAAACCTTTAGAAAGTAGTTAAGGGTTATCATTATAAAAGGGAAGAACCTACTTATTGTAAGGACTTTTGATGATTATCCATAAAAAATATAAGTGATTAACCAAAACTTTTTGGTTTCAGCTTATGCAAGGAGTTTTTCCTAGATTTTTCCTTAAGAAATCTTGGCTCCGACAGTGTTTAGAGTAACTAGGTTGTAGTCTACTTGGATTGTAGCTATAATAGCTTTTCAGTTTTCATCATATGCTCATACATATAGAGTAGACTACCAAGAGACTTTCACACCAGTAGCCAAGATGAACACTACAAAAGTATTATTCTCTTTGGCTACCCAATTTGATTGGGACTTAAAACAGTTTGATGTGAAAAATGTGTTCTTACATGGAGAGATCAAAGAAGAAATTTATATGGATCTTCCACCTAGCTTTAATATGCACTTACAAGGAAAAAAGGTATATAAATTGAAGAAAGCTTTGTATGAGTTAAAACAATCTCCACTGGCTTGGTATGGAAGATTTTCCAAAATCATGATAATTGTTAGCTACAAATAAAGTCACAGTGACCACACCTTATTTGTAAAACACCCGGCCTCAGGGAGAGTAGCTACCCTACTAGCTTATGTGGATGATATAATAATGACTGTAAATGATCTTGAAGAAAGATAAGCATGGAAACGGTGCTTAGCAAAAGATTTTGAAATAATGAAGCTTGGAAGACTAAAATATTTCTTGGGAATTGAAGTGATTCACACAAAAAAAAAAGGATTTTTTTTAGATAAACACACAGAAAAAGTATATTAAGAGAAAAAGGAACCTAAAAGGCAATCCAAAGCATACAGGAAGTATACAAGTGGCCCCAAAAGGCAAGAACAAAAAGAGAGGGGATGCAAAAACTCACCAGCCCTCATCTATAACCCAACCAATCAAAAAAGTTGATTAAAGGTAAAGGTCCTGCATCTAAACAAGACTTAGACCAAGACCAAAGATTACAAACAAACGAATATTTCATCCTTTGAATCAAGATATCCTCATTTTCAAAAGCTATCCTCTTTCTTGCCTTCCAAACAGACCAAAATAAACAAAGGGAGCTGCCATCCAAGCCTTTCTATGCTTCTTGCCCACAAAGGAACCATGCCAACATGGAAGGGTATCTCTAGCCAAAAGCGGAAGGACCCACATCACACCAAACAGTGCAAAAACAAGCTCCCACAAACCCTCGCCTTGGAATAATGGATAAGAATGTGATTAATCGTCTCCTCTTTAGCATAACANCTGCCTAGCAGTATTTGCGATATATTGGTGATTTCTTTCAAGTGTTTTGAGATTTCTTTTAGAGGCAAAACTCTTTGGAGGATCGCGTCTCTCTCTGTTGTGGATTGTGTGGAAAGAGGAATACTAGGATTTTCAAGGACATTTGGAAGACGTTAGATATGATGTGGGATCAACTTTATTTTTATGTTTCTTTTTGGGCTTACTATACAAACATTTTTAAACCCTATCCTTTGAGTGTAATCCAACTTAGTTGGCTTCTGTTATGTACACCCTAGGGTTGAGTTGATAGGGTCAGGATTGTTTTACTTGTACAGGCCTTTTGTTCCTTTTATATAGCCCTCATTGGTTAGTGGAGGTTTACTTAGTTCTTTTGATCAGGCAGTCTTTTGTAACTTTTATATAGCTTTGCTTGATTAGTGGAGGTTTACCCAATTCTTTTGATCAGGCTTGTACTTCATGGGGAGGATTTCTCATCCTTCTCATGTTTCTTTTCTCATTTAATACATGTATTTTGTTTTTGATAAAAAAAAAGAAAAAAAAACTTACTGATTAATGAAGATGAAGGGGAGAATAATGATGATGAGGAGGTAGTAATGGAACCTCAAGGCGATGGAGGGCTGTTGGAATTCACAAGTGATGAAGTCACATATAAAGATCGTAATCTTCCAAATTTAGTGGTAAGACATTCCATGTTAACTCTAAAAGCATCAAAAAGCAATTGGTGGAGAAACAATATTTTTAAAACTAGATGCTCTTCACATGGGAGGCTTTGCAATGTTATTATTGGTGGGGGAAGTTGTGAGAATCTTGTTTCTAAAGAACTGGCGATGAAGCTTAACTTGGAAGTGCTGCCACACCCAAAGCTATATCGAATTGCTTGGTTCAAGAAAAGAGGTGAAGTAGAAGTAGGGCAATAGTGTTTTGTTCCCTTCTCAATTGGGAAAAACTATTTAGATAAGGTTTTATATGATGTGGTGGAAATAGAAGCCTGCCTTTTGTTACTTAGAAGGCCATAACAATTTGACCATAAAACTGTCCACCATGGAGAGAAGAATGTTTATGCTTCCTACAAAAATGGGCTTGAGGTAGTACTTACCCCGATGAAAGAAGAAGAGTTTGTTAAGTCTAAGCTCGAACCAGAACAATCTTGAGTAACTATTCAGTGCTTTTTAAATGAGTCTGAAGCAAATGGAGTTGCATTTTTGCTGTTGGGAAAAGAAGGCTTTCGAAGACCAACAAAATGTTCCTAATGAAGCAAAGGTATTGCTGGAAAATTTTGCAAAGGTATTTCTTATAGAGCTTCCAAGTGGATTGCCTCCAAAAAGAACCATCCAGCACTACATTGATCTAGTACTAGAAGCCAGCCTACCAAACCTGCCACATTATAGAATGCCTCCGAAAGAACATGAAGAACTTAAAAAACAAGTGGAAGAGTTGCTGCAGAAGGGGTATATAAGGGAATCAATGAGTCTGTGTGTGGTGCCAGCACTATTAACTCCAAAGAAAGATGATACCTGGAGAATGTGCATCAATAGTCGGGCAATAAATCGGATAAAGATAAACTATCGATACCTAATCCCAAGACTAGATGATATGTTGGATATGTTGCATGAAGCAAAGGTATTTTCTAAAATTGATCTTAAAAGCGGCCATCACCAAATTAGGATCTAGGAAGGTGATGAGTGAAAAACAGTTTTCAAAACTAAACATGGGCTTTATGAATGGAAAGTGATACCTTTTGGTTTGTCAAATGCACCTAGCACATTTATGCATTTGATGAATCAAATTCTGAAGCCATTCATTGGAAAGTTTGTGGTGGCGTACTTGATGATATATTTATTTATAGCCCATCCAAGGAGTCTCATTTGTAACACTTGAAGAGAGTATTCGAAGATCTCAAAAGAGAAAAGCTTCATGCCAATATGAAGAAGTGCAGATTCTTCACTGGTTCTTTGTTGTTTCTGGGATATATAGTTAGTGGAGAAGGGATAAAAGTTGATGATAGTAAGGTTGAAGCAATTAGAAGTTGGCCAATACCAAAAACAGTGGGAGAAGTGCGCAATTTTCATGGTCTAACTTCATTTTATAGATGCTTCATCAAGAATTTCAGCACTATAATTGCTCCTATAACAGATTGCGTGAAGAAAGGGAGGTTTCAATGGTATGAACAAGTTGAAGAAAGTTTTCAAAATATTAAAGAGAGGCTTGGCTCAACCTTGGTACTAGTGTTGCTAGATTTTAAAAGGGTCTTTGAAGTAGAGTGCGATGCTTCTAGAATTGGGATTGGAGCTGTTCTGAGTCAAGAAGGCAGGCCTGTGTCATTTTACAGCGAAAGATTGAATGGCACAAGAAGGAGATACACCACTTATGATAAAGAATTTTATGCTATCATTCGGACTCTTAAACATTGGGAACATTATTTGATACATCAAGAATTTATTTTGCATACAGATCATGAAGCTTTAAAGCATCTCAACAACCAGCGAAAGTTAAGCAAGATGCATGCCCATTGGGTTTCTCACTTGCGACGATTTACATTTGTGATAAAGCACAAGTTCAGAGCAAGTAACAAAGTGGTAGAAGCACTTAGTCGAAGAAGATTGTTGTTGACTAGTATGGCTATTACAGTTAAGGGTTTCAATTCCTTTAAGGATCATTATCTTGGTGACCCTTTATTTGGTTCAATTTGGAAGGATCGTACCAATGGGCAGCTAGGAAAGTATTTGTTGCATGATGGCTTCCTATTCAAAACTTTGTGTTCTAGATTGCTCTTTGAGGGAAAACATCATTCAAGACATGCAAGGTGGAGGCTTAGGAGGACATTTTGGGCAAGGCAAAACATATGCTATGATTGAACAGAAGTTCTTTTGACCAAAAAATGAAGAAGGATGTTTACAAATTTGTTAAAAGGTGTTAAACATGCCAAGAATCAAAAGGAAAAGTTCAAAATAAAAGTTTGTACACTCTATTGCCAATTCCTACAGCTCCTTGGGAAGATGTAAGTAAGAACTTTGTGGGAGGATTACCTAGAAGTCAATGGGGAATGGATTCCATTTTTCTGGTGGTTGACAGATTCTCAAAAATGGCTCATTTCATTTGTTGCAAGAAGACTATGGATGCATCAAATATAGCAAATCTCTACTTTAGAGAGGTTGTGCAATTGCATGGAGTTCCAAGATTAATCAACTCAGATCAAGACTCCAAGTTTCTCTCTCATTTTTGGAGAACTTTATGGAAGAAGTTTGGAACCAAGCTCCAGTATAGTACTTCCTATGATCCTCAAACAGATGGACAAACTGAGGTTGTCAATAGAAGTTTGGGAGATTTATTGAGGTGCCTGATTGGAGAAAATTGTAAGCAATGGGAAGTTGTGGTTGCACAAGCAAAATTTGCTTATAACTATTCCAAGAATCGAACTACAGGCAAATGTCCTTTTGAAGTTGTTTATGGGAAGCAACCAATGCATCTTTATGATTTAGCTCCTTTACCAAAACTGGGAAGTGTTGGAAGTTAGAGTCAAATATCATTTGAATTCCTTTAGTTTTAGATAAGTTATTTGAATTAATCTTTATTGTTTAAATTTTATGCTTATCAGATTAGGAGTCTCATCTAAGTTTGAAAATAAAGATAGTTATCCTATTTGGTAGTTATCCTATTTTTTTTGAGTTTAAATTCTGATTTCCTAGATTTTGAGGATTCTATTGAAGAGTCCCAGTATAAATCAGGGTTGTATGTTATTCTTTGGTGTAATGAAGATTTAATTACGGGTGCATACTAGTTCTTCTTCCTTTCCGGTAACATGGTATCAGAACCGGTTCTTAGTTGAGGAAAAAGGATGGTTAAAACAGCCATGGTTGGAGTAAACAGAGGCAGTGTCACAGAGGAATCTATGAATACCACTCAAATGCCCTCTACAATTGCTCCCACCGTATTTTTTTTTTGATAGGAAACGACAAAGGAATATATTAATAGAAAAAAGAAGTACAAGAGAAGGATGAGGAATCCTCCCACCAAAGAAAACTAAACTACAAGAATACGAAAACAAAGAAATACAATGTAATAATGAACAAACACTCTAGACTAGACCAACCCAAAGGAATTACATGCCGCTAGCCAATCAAGTTGTAACACAATAAGGGGAGTCCCCTTAAAGACCTTGGAACAAAAAGCCCAAAGAGAAGCAAGGAAATGAATAGAATCCCAAAGATTCTCTGAATTCCTTGCTTTATCCTCAAATGAATAGAAGCAAGGAAATGAATACAACTGCTCCCATTGTATTCACTCCAGAAAATACCCCATTAAAGATTACAACAAAGAAACTGAATGGGAAGAATTTTCTCTAATGGTCAAGAGCGATTATGATGACGATCCGAGGACGGGGAAAACAAGGCTACCTCGATGGCACGATCTCAGAACCAACAAAGACAGATCCTTTATACACAACCTGGTTTGCAAACGACAATATTGTCATGTCATGGCTTGTGAACTCCATGAATGATGATATCCAAAACAACTACCTATGTTATCCAACTGCAAAAAAAATATGGGACTCATTGAATTCTGCCCAATTTTTTGAGTTAAGAAATATGGCATGAAACTTAAACCAAGGAGATACAGACATGGGCACCTATTTTACCTCTCTTTGAAAGCTGTGGCAAGAACTAGACCTAGCAGATGACTTTCAATGGACGTGTACAGAAGATTGCAAAAGGTTTAAGGCAAGAATTAACAAGGAGCGTATTTATGATTTTTTGGCTGGACTCAATCAAGACCTCGATGTTGTTCGTAGTTGAATTCTAGCCATCAAACCTCTACCTGAAATTGAAGAAGTCTTTGCTGAAGTACGACGTGAAGAGACACACAAAAGAGTGATGCTTGATCCAACAAAGACCACTGTTTTAGTCCCATCTGGTGATAATTCTGCCCTAACTGCTCATGGAGTTGATGGAGCTTGTGGAGATCCCCACGGAGATACTTGTAATACACGAAGAAGTGGTAATCTCTGGTGTGAACATTGCCAAAGATCTAACCATAATCGTGAAAACTGCTAGAAGTTGTACGGGAAGCCACAAAATTGGAAGGACAACAAAGAAAACAGGAGTACTTCTCAGAACCCGAGAGAATTCCAGACTGCATCAAAACCTGGAAACAAGACTGGTGAGAATGTCTCACTGAATAAAGACCAACTTGAACAGCTTTACAAGTTGTTAACACCATCAGTTGCTACTGTCTCGCCTCCATTAGGACTTAACACATCTTTCTTGGCCCAAAAATGTACTTTTCGGACTGCTTTAAGCAATACCACTGAAAAATTAGACCCTTGGATCATAGATTCTAGTGCTTCAGATCATATGACGGGGTATGCAAGTTCCTTCTCTACTTATAATCTTGATTCAAGACATATTATGGTGAAAATTGCAGATGGTTCCCTTGCAACAGTTGCAAGGACTGGTATAATTGTTCTAAACCCTCATATAACCCTTTATGATGTTTTACATGTTCCTAAATTGGCTTGCAACCTACTGTCCATTAGCAAACTCACCAAAGATCTTGATTGCTCAGTCCAATTCTTACCATCTCATTGTGAATTTCAGGAAGTGACTTCGGGGAAGAGGATTGGCAGTGCTAAAGAGCTTGGTGGACTCTACTACTTTGAGAATAAACAAGCATCCACAGCAAGTTGTGCATCTTCTTCTTTGTTTAGGAAAAATGAAATAATGTTTTGACATTTCAGGTTAGGCCACCCTAATTTTCAGTACTTGAAACATTTGTTTCCTTCTCTTTTCAGAAATAAAGATGTTTTTCAATGTGAAATTTGTCAACTTGCCAAGCACCAACATTCTTCATATCTATCTCAAACTTATAAACCTTCCACACCATTCACCATAATCCATAGTGACATATGGGGTCCTTCACGAATACAAAGCTTAATGGGAAAAAAAATGGTTCATCACATTTATTGATGATCATACAAGAGTAACATGGGTTTATCTTCTGAAAGAAAAAAGTGAGGCTGAACAAACCTTCAAAAATTTCCATGTCATGGTCCAAAATGAGTATAACACAAGAATAAAAATCTTACATATTGATAATGGTACTTGAATACTTTAACACCTTACTTGGGGGGTATTTGTTGGAACAAGGAATCATTCACCAAAGCACGTGTGTAGGTACCCCTCAACAAAATGGAATTGTTGAGAGGAAAAATAGACATTTATTAGAAGTGGCCCGATCTCTCATCTTTACTACTAATGTACCAAAATATTTGTGGGGGGACTCAATTCTTACTGCTTGCTACCTTATTAATTGCATGTCAACCCGTGTTTTGAGTTTCAAAACACCATTAGATATGTTCACCCACTTATACCCACAAATTCGAACCATAGGCTCCATTTCCTTAAAAGTTTTTGGTTGTAAGTCCTTTGTGCATATTCAAGACACCAATCAAAACAAGCTTGACCCAAAAGTTGTGTCATGTGTGTTTGTAGGATATTTTGCCACACAAAAGGGATACCGTTGCTATTCTCCCAAAAAAAGAAAATATTATGTCACTATGGATGTCACCTTCTTCGAAAATCAACCTTACTTTCCCAAAATTTCACTTCAAGGGGAGAATGGGAGTAAAAAGAATTTTTGGGACTTGTTTCAAATCATAACACCAACACCTTTTCCAGTTTCTAAACCCAAACCAAAGTCAAATGAAACTCCTACTGCCCAGACCAATACCTTGCAACAGCCACCTTTAAACCCCTCAATCACTCAGCCAATCTCACTAAAAAAACCTGCCAACAATTTCTCCAAACCAACCAGCAGCATCCGAACTTTCTCAGTTTCAGTCCACAGTAGCAGCTGAACCTTCTCAGCTTCAGCCCACAGCAATAGTCGAACCTTCTCAGCTTCAGTCCACAACAACAATTGAACCTGTAGTGCCCACGACAGTCTATAATATTAGGTCAGGGGGAGCTCAACAGCATCAACAGGAACTTCGTGTTTATTCCTGGCATATCCGACCAAGAGATGTAGAGTCCACCATGGTTTTTCAGCCCTATCAAGAGTTGGATCCTACAATTCTTCCTGAGGTAAATGATCTTAATCTTCCAATTGTGGTAAGAAAAGGGACCAGGTCCTGTACATAGCATCCTATCTCCAATTATGTTTGTTACAATCATCTCTCACCTTCATTTCAAGCTTTTATATCAAGACTTGCAAAAACAGAGACTCCAAAGAATATTTATGAGGCCTTGAACAAGTCAGAATGGAAGAAAGCAATCTTAGAAGAAATGGCTGCTCCTAATAAGAACCATACATGGGAAATTGTTAACAAACCAGAAGAGAAAACACCAGTTGGATGCAAATGGGTGTTTGCTATAAAATACAAATCAGATGGATCCATAGACAGGTACAAGGCGAGATTGGTAGCTAAGGGATTCACACAAACTTATGGAATTGATTACCAAGAAACATTCGCCTCGGTTTCCAAACTCAATACCGTAAGAGTTCTACTATCCCCAGCAGCAAATCTAGACTCGCAGCTTCAACAACCAGACATAAAGAATGTCTTTCTCAATGGAGACCTGGAAGAAGAAGTCTACATGGACTTACCACCTAGTTTTGATAAAGAGCAGAAAGAAGGAAAAGTCTGTAAACTAAAAAAATCTCTTTATGGACTAAAACAATCGCCTTGAGCATGGTTCGAAAGATTCACGAAGGCCATTTTACAGCAAGAATATAAGCAAGCTTAAACTGATCACACCTTGTTTTTCTGTAAAAAAAAAATGGTAAAATTACTATCTTAATTGTATATGTGGATGATATTATACTGACAGGAAATGATTATGCTGAAATGGTAGAATTGAAAAAAGGCTAGCTGTTGAGTTTGAAGTTAAAGATCTTCGATCTTTGAGGTATTTTTTAGGAATGGAAGTAGTAAGAAACAGGAGTGGCATTTCAGTCTCTCAAAGAAATTACATCTTAGACTTATTAAAAGAGACCGGGAGCTTCGTTGCAAGCCAGTCGATATTCCAATGGATCCATTGAAAAGGATTGGGGATTCAGAAAAAAGTATTCCCATTGATACTGGAAGATATCAATGATTGGTGGGAAAATTAATCTATCTTTCCCATACAAGACCTGATATTGCTTTTGCCATAAGCGTGGTAAGTCAGTACATGCATGCTCCATGATTGGAGCATTTGGAAGCTGTATACAAAATCCTAAAATACCTAAAAGGGTCTCTGGGGAAAAGGGTTATTTTTTAAGGAGGGTGAAACTCGCACCATAGAAGGCTATACAGATGCAGACTGGACATGTTCTATGGAAGATAAGAGGTCTAATTTTGGCTATTGTCCATTTGTTTGGGGGAACTTAGTAACTTGGAGAAGCAAAAAACAAACTGTAGTTGCAAGAAGTAGTGCTAAGGCATAACTTCGGGCCGTTGCTCATGGCATATGTGAACTCTTGTGGTTGAGACGTTTGCTAGAAGAGTTGAAAAAACTGCATGAAGAAATCAGATTGAAGATTGAGGAGTCGAATGCAAAGTATAAGAAATATGTAGATCAAAAGAGGCGCAACCAAAGCTTTCAAGAGGGTGACTTGGTGACGGTGTACCGACACAAGGAAAGATTTCTATCTAACTCCTATTCCAAGCTAAGTAAAAGAAAGATAGGACCCTACAAAATCATCAAGAAGATTGGGGAAAATGCTTATGTGGTAGATTTGCCTAAATATATGGGAATAGATTCAACATTCAACATTTCAGATTTATATTTGTACATTGGTGAGAGTGTAAAAGAAGTTTCCAGCAGCACCAAACTCGAGGACAAGCTTCTTCCAAGGAGGAGAGAATGATGTAGTCATTAATAGACAATTTATGGCAAGTTTGAAAATATCAAAGGTTTGCGTGGGAAAAGTTTGTCATTAAATTAGAAGTCAAAAGGTCAATTATTGGTATTAAAGGCTACTAATTGTGTCTTGGAAACCTTCAAAAAGTAGTTAAGGGTAATCATTATAAAAGGGAAGAACTTGTTTATTGTAAGGACTTTTGATGATTATCTAGAAACATACAAGGGATTAACCAGAACTTTCTAGTTTCAGCTTATGCAAAGGGTTTTTCTTAGGATTTTCCTTAAAGAAATCTTGGCTCCGATGGTGTTTGGAGTAACTTGGTTATAGTTTACTTGGATAGTAGCTATAATAGCTTTTCAATTTTCATCAGATTTGCAGAATTCTAGATCAAACACTCACAACCAAGGCAAAGGGCATGCAACAATGAGAAATCATGTTCTGAGAAATAGTAGCAACTCATTTCAACCTGCGGGACATAGAATAATATGTTATAAATGTGGAAAAGAGGGTCACAAATCATATGATTGGCGAAAACAAACCAACAACTTACTACTTAATGAAGTTTAGTTTGGTCTAGTCTAGAGAGTTTGTTCGTTATTACATTGTATTTTCTTGTTTTCGTATTCTTGTAGTTTAATTTTCTTTGGTGGGAGGATTCCTCATCCTTCTCTTGTACTTCTTTTTTCTATCAATATATTCCTTTGTCGTTTCCTATAAAAAAAAAACTTACTAATTAATGAAGAAAAAGGGGAGAATAATGATAATGAGGAGGTGGTGATGGAACCTCAAGGCGATGGAGGTTTGCTGGAATTCACAAAAGATGAAGTCACATATGAAGACCATGATCTTCCAAATTTAGTGGTAAGACATTCCATGTTAACTCCAAAAGCTTCAAAAAGCGATCGGTGGAGAAACACTATTTTTAAAACTAGATGCTCTTCACATGGGAGGCTTTGCAATGTTATTATTGATGGGGGAAGTTGTGAGAATCTTGTCTCTAAAGAAATGGCGACAAAGCTCAACTTAGAAGTACTGCCACACCCAAAGCTATATTGAATTGCTTGGTTCAAGAAAGTAGGTGAAGTAGAAGTAGTGCAACAATGTTTTGTTCCTTGCTCAATCAAGAAAAACTATTCAAATAAGGTTTTTATATGAATTGGTGGAAATGGAAGCCCACCATTTGCTACTTGGAAGGCCATGGCAATTTGACAATAAAACTACCCACCATGGAGAGAAGAATGTTTATGCTTTCTACAAAAATGGGCTTAAGGTAGTACTTGCCCCAATGAAAGAAGAAGAGTTTGTTAAGTCTAAGGTCAAACAAGAACAATCTTATGTAACTGTTCAATGCTTTTTAAATGGGTATGAAGCTAATGGAGTTGCCTTTTTTCTGTTAGCCCAAAGAAGTCTTAGAAGACCAGCAAGATGTTTCTAATGAAACAAAGGCATTGCTCGAAAATTTTGTAAAGGTATTTCCTATAGAGCTGCCAAGTGGATTGACTCCAAAAAGAAGCATCCAGTACCATATTGATCTAGTACCAAGAGCCAGCCTACCAAACTTGCCACATTACAAAATGCCTCTAAAAGAACATGAACTTCAAAGACAAGTGGAAGAGTTTCTACATAAGGGATATATGAGGGAATCAATGAGTCTATGTGCAGTTATAGCACTATTAACTCCAAAGAAAAATGGTACTTGGAGAATGTGCATCGATAGTCAAGCAATAAATCGAATAATGATGGAGTATAGATACCCAGTCTCAAGATTAGATGATATGTTGGATATGTTGCATGAGCAAAGATATTTTCTAAAATTGATCTTAAAAGTGGCTATCACTAAATTAGGATTCAGGAAGGTGATGAGTGGAAAACAACCTTCAAAACTAAACATGGGCTTTATGAATGAACTGTGATGCCTTTTGGTTTGTCAAATGCACCTAGCACATTTATGCGTGCAATTTTCATGGTCTAGCCTCATTGTATAGACGCTGCATCAAGAATTTCAACACCATAATTGCTCCTGTAACTGATTGCTTGAAGAAAGGGAGGTTTCAATGGTCAAAACACGCTGAAGAAAGTTTTCAAAAGATTAAAGAGATGCTCAGCTCAACCCCGATAATAGTGCTGCCAGATTTTAAAGGGTCTTTGAAGTAGTGTGTGATGCTTCCGGAATTAGGATTAGAGCTATTCTCAGTGGGAGCATTACTTGATACATCAAGAATTTATTTTGCATACAAATCATGAAGCTTTATAGCATCTCAACAACTAGCAAAAGTTAAGCAAGATGCATGCCCATTGGGTTTCTTACTTGCAACGATTTACATTTGTGATAAAGCACAAGTTCAAAGCAAGTAACAAAGTGGTAAAAGCACTTAGTCGAAGAAGATTGTTGTTGACTAGTATGACTATTACTGTCAAGGGTTTCGATTCCTTTAAGGATCTTTATCCTAGTGGCCCTTTCTTTGGTTCCATTTGGATGGATCATACCAATGGGCAGCCAGGAAAGTATTTGTTGCATGATAGCTTCCTATTCAAAGGGAATCAATTTTGCGTTCCAGATTGCCCTTTGAGGGAAAACATCATTCAAGACATGCATGGTGGAGGCTTAGGAGGACATTTTGGGCAAGGTAAAACATATGCTATGATTGAACAGAAGTTCTTTTGACCAAAAAATGAAGAAGGATGTTTACAAATTTGTTAAAAGGTGTTAAGCATGCCAAGAATTAGAAGGAAAAATTCAAAATACAGGTTTTGTACACTCCACTACCAGTTTCTACAGCTCCTTGGGAAGATGCAAGTATAGACTTTGTGGTAGGATTGCCTAGAACTCAACAAGGAATGGATTCCATCTTTGTGGTGGTTGATAGATACTCAAAAATGGCTCATTTCATTTGTTGCAAGAAGACTATGGATGCATCAAATATAGCAAATCTCTACTTTAGAGAGGTTGTGCGATTGCATAGAGTTTCAAAACCAATCACCTCAAATCAAGACTCTTAAGTTGCTCTCTCATTTTTGAAGAACTTTATGGAAGAAGTTTAAAACTAGGTTGCAATATGGTACTTCCTATTATCCTTAAACGAATGGACAAATTGACATTGTCAATAGAAGTTTAGGTGATTTATTGAGGTGCCTAGTTGGAGAAAATACTAAGCAATGGGAAGTTATTGTTAAACCAATCACCTCAAATCGAGACTCTTAAGTTTCTCTCTCATTTTTGAAGAACTTTATGGAAGAAGTTTAAAATTAGGTTGCAATATGGTACTTCCTATCATCCTTAAACGGATGGACAAATTGAAGTTGTCAATAGAAGTTTGGGTGATTTATTGAGGTGCCTAGTTGGAGAAAATCCTAAGCAATGGGAAGTTATTGTTGTACAAGCAGAATTTACCTATAACTATTCCAAGAATCGAACTACAGGTAAAGTCGTTTTGAAGTTGTTTATGGGAAGCAACCAGTGCATCTTTATTAATTTATTTTTTTGATCAGAAACGAAGAAAAATATATTAATAGAAGAAAAGATACAACAGAAAGAAGAGATACAACAGAAAGTGAAGAAAAGAAGAGAAGGATGAGGGGTCCTTCCCACAAAAAAACTGAACAAAAGAGAAAACACCAAACTTTAGAAAGCTAAAAACAAAGAAAAACCCCAACACTCTCAAACTTTTGAAGCGCAAACTAGTGCATCTTTATGATTTAGCTCCTTTACTAGAAATGGGAAGACATAGCTTAAAGGGTGAAAACATGGATGACTTTATGAAAAAACTGCATGAAGAAATCAGAATGAAAATTGAGCAATCGAAGGCAAAGTATAAGAAATGTGCATATCAGAAGAGGCGCAGCTAAAGCTTTCAGGAAGGCGACATGGTGATGGTGTACCTACGCAAGGAAAGACTTCCAGCTAACTCTTATTCTAAGCTAAATAAAAGAAAGATAGAACCCTACAAAATCATCAAGAAGATAGGGGAAAATACATATATGGTTGATCTGCCAAAATATATGGGAATAGATTCAACATTCAACATTTCAGATTTATATTCGTACACTGATGAGAACGTAAAAGAGGTTTCCAACAACACCAAACTCGAGGACGAACTTCTTCTAAAGAGGAGAGAATGATGCAGTCCTTAATAGACAATTATAGCAAGTTTGAACATATCAAAGGTTTGCATGGGAAAAGTTTGTTATTAAATTAGAAATCAAAAGGCCAGTTTTTTGTTATTAAAGGCTACTAATTATGTCTTGGAAACCTTTAGAAAGTAGTTAAGGGTTATCATTATAAAAGGGAAGAACCTACTTATTGTAAGGACTTTTGATGATTATCCATAAAAAATATAAGTGATTAACCAAAACTTTTTGGTTTCAGCTTATGCAAGGAGTTTTTCCTAGATTTTTCCTTAAGAAATCTTGGCTCCGACAGTGTTTAGAGTAACTAGGTTGTAGTCTACTTGGATTGTAGCTATAATAGCTTTTCAGTTTTCATCATATGCTCATACATATAGAGTAGACTACCAAGAGACTTTCACACCAGTAGCCAAGATGAACACTACAAAAGTATTATTCTCTTTGGCTACCCAATTTGATTGGGACTTAAAACAGTTTGATGTGAAAAATGTGTTCTTACATGGAGAGATCAAAGAAGAAATTTATATGGATCTTCCACCTAGCTTTAATATGCACTTACAAGGAAAAAAGGTATATAAATTGAAGAAAGCTTTGTATGAGTTAAAACAATCTCCACTGGCTTGGTATGGAAGATTTTCCAAAATCATGATAATTGTTAGCTACAAATAAAGTCACAGTGACCACACCTTATTTGTAAAACACCCGGCCTCAGGGAGAGTAGCTACCCTACTAGCTTATGTGGATGATATAATAATGACTGTAAATGATCTTGAAGAAAGATAAGCATGGAAACGGTGCTTAGCAAAAGATTTTGAAATAATGAAGCTTGGAAGACTAAAATATTTCTTGGGAATTGAAGTGATTCACACAAAAAAAAAAGGATTTTTTTTAGATAAACACACAGAAAAAGTATATTAAGAGAAAAAGGAACCTAAAAGGCAATCCAAAGCATACAGGAAGTATACAAGTGGCCCCAAAAGGCAAGAACAAAAAGAGAGGGGATGCAAAAACTCACCAGCCCTCATCTATAACCCAACCAATCAAAAAAGTTGATTAAAGGTAAAGGTCCTGCATCTAAACAAGACTTAGACCAAGACCAAAGATTACAAACAAACGAATATTTCATCCTTTGAATCAAGATATCCTCATTTTCAAAAGCTATCCTCTTTCTTGCCTTCCAAACAGACCAAAATAAACAAAGGGAGCTGCCATCCAAGCCTTTCTATGCTTCTTGCCCACAAAGGAACCATGCCAACATGGAAGGGTATCTCTAGCCAAAAGCGGAAGGACCCACATCACACCAAACAGTGCAAAAACAAGCTCCCACAAAACCCTCGCCTTGGAATAATGGATAAGAATGTGATTAATCGTCTCCTCTTTAGCATAACAAAAGGAAACATCTGTTTGTTAGCTATGTTCCACCCCCTTCTTTTGAGTTGATCTAGGGTTAGGAACTTTCCCATGAAGCTTCCCAAGCAAAGAAACCCACCTTAGTAGGAACACAAGGGCTCCAAATGATGTTCCACGGAAACGGGACTGCACTTTTATGTTCAAGCGTACTATAAAGGGATTTAACAGAAAAATTCCCATTCTTTGTATCTTTTCATACCACCCTATCCTCGAAGTCAAAGACTAGCTGCTTTCCTTGTAAAGTCAAAAGGAAACTCTCCACCGCCTCCACCTCCCAATCATTAAAAGATCTAGAGAACCGGGGATTCCATCCCCCTTCTTCCCCCAAAGAATCCCAACAATCCGCTACCCATGCATTTTTGAATCCACTAAAGCGTACAAAGAAGGAAAAAAATCACAAAGGGTCTTGTTCCCGCACCAATTGTCCTTCCAAAATCTCACTCTTCTACCATCCCCCAGTAAAAAAGCAATATTTTTAAACATCAAGGAGCCTTCCTTTCTAATTTCCTTCCATAATCCCACCTCATAGACTTCCCTTACTTCACGAGTACTCCAACCTCCTCTTTCCACCTCAAACTTCCTACTAATAACAAGCTTCCACAAGGACTCCCTTTCAACCGCAAAACGCCAACTCCACTTGCACAAAAGGGCCCTATTGAGAATAAAAAAACTTCTAACACCCAAACCACCCTTCTTTTTATCTGAACAAATGATTGCGCACTTTACAAGTTCTCCAAAGTTCCCTAACCCCGAAGAAAGTCCCTTTAGATTTGCTCTAATTTCATTCTAACAACTCTTGGCATACGCATCAAAGACATGCGATAAATTGGCATGCTAGCCAAAGTGCTTCGAATGAGAGTAATTCTCCCTCCTTTAGAAATGTATTGCCTCTTCCACAAGGCTAGTCTCTTCCGTATCCTTTCCTCCACACCATCCCAAACTGTCATCGATTTGTGCGGAGCACCCAAGGAGAGCCCCAAGTAAGTGGAAGGAAGAGCTCCCACTTTGTAGCCGAGTTCTAGAGCCAACAACTCTACATTCTCTACTCTTCCCACCGGCAAAATTTCACTCTTATCCAAATTGATTCTCAGCCCTGAAATAGCTTCAAACCACATTAACAACCAACTTAGAAAAGTCATCTACTCCTAGGAAGCATCACAAAAAACCAGTGTATCATCAGCGAACAACATGTGGGTAATTTGAACCCCATCACCACCCCTTCCCCTTATCCTACAGCCTGTTAAGAATCCCCTCCTTGCTGCTCTATTTATAAGACAGCTTAAGGCCTCTATCCTAATCGCAAATAAGTGAGGAGATAGAGGGTCCCCTTGCCTCAGCCCCCTAGTGCTATGAAAAAAACCCATTGATGCTCCATTAATCAAAACGGAATACGTTGCAGTGGATATACACCAACTAATCCAACCAACCCATTTCTCCCCAAAACCCATTTTTTGCATCACTAGCAATAGAAAATTCCAATTAATATGAGATTATGCCTTCTCTATATCCAACTTACACAACACTCCACTTTCATTCCTTTTCATCATAGAATATATGGCCTTATTAGCAATTAACGTAGCATCGAAAATGTCTTCCTTGAACAAAAGCGTTTTGGGATGAGGACACCACCTTTCCCACAACCTTCTTTAGCCTATTAGCTAAGACCTTTGCTAGCAGTTTGTATAGTCTTCTTACCAAACCGATGGGTCTATAGTCTCTCAGATCATCTACCCCGCCTTTTCTCGGAACTAAAACCAAGAACGTGGTGTTCAGGCTCCTAACAAATCTTCCCCTCTCATGGAATTCTTTGAAGAAACCTATTATCTTATCTTTTACGAATTCCCAACAAAATTGCCAAAAAGCTAGGGGGAACCCATCCGAACCAGGCGCCTTGTCCCCATTCAACTTTGAAAGGGTAGAGAAAACCTCTTCCATAGTAAACACCTCCTCCAGACCAAAGATGAAAATATCGGTAATTACGGATATATCGATACTTCGATTTTACGGATATATTGGAGATATATTGGCGGATATTTTGAAAACAAATATCGATAGGCGTAAAATTGATCAAAATTTATAAAAATATAAGAAAAACTTCATAAAAATGTAATTAGAAATATAATAGATATTTTAAAGTTGTTTTATTAAAGAATTTGATATATGTATGATATGATTTATCATATATGATAATAATATCATATGAATCGATAAAAATATGAATTTTATAAATAGATATTTTAAAGTTGTTTTATTAAAGAATTTGATATATGTATGATATGATTTATCATATATGATAATAATATCATATGAATCGATAAAAATATGAATTTTATAAGTGTACATTTATTATTAAATCACATCTAATATTATTTCATAATAATATTATGATATTTGATTATAATATGTCTAATTTTAAAATATATATTAATATTAAAATTATAATCCATTTAATTCAATTGTATTAAATGACATAAAATAAATTATGATCTATGTACAATTTTTTAATATTTAATTAATCTATTAATGATATTAAAAACACTATGAAGAAAATTACTATACTAATTTTATATTTTTGGTAATCAATTAAAAGAAATTTTTGTATTTAATTATAAAATAATTATAATTAATTTGCTCTCTAAAATATTCTTTTAATATTTTCTTTATATGATGACTTTGAATATATATTTTTAGTACATCATATTTAATAAGGGGCAAACTTGCCCTAGTGGTAAGATGAGCTGAACCCCAAACCTTTTTGTTTGGGGTTCAAGTCCCCTCAACAGCAAAAAGAGGCATTTTTTAGAAAGCACTATAGTGGATCACTATAGCAAAACATTGTAGATGTACTGTGGCGGAGCACTGTAGTGCGTTTGACCGTCGTTAACCCGCATTGAACATTCGATATATCACGAAATATCGGTGATTTATCGCCAGATCGCCGATATATCGGGAAATACCGCCGATTTTTGGTGATTTTTCTAGAAATTTCGCTAAAACGATATTTCTCCAGCAAATATTGTTTCCATAACCTTTGATACACAATATATCTCGATGTTTCCTTCCATGCTCCAGACTGGCTTCCTTCTCAACCCCAATTCTCTCAAAATCCAATCCGTTCAAACTAAGGCGCCAACCATCAAAATCTGACAGTAGATTCTAGTATGTCGTAACCACACCCCTTTGAATCTCTTGCTCTTTTGTCAACCAGAGACTATTAATTTTGATCTTTGTCAAACAATTCCTCTTTTTGTTAGGGTTAACCATCCTATGTGTTCTTATCGCCTTCCTTCAACCACACTTCTCTTGATTTTTGTCTCCGGGAAATTTCTTCCATAAGCGCCCACTTCTTGAACTACTCCCTAGCTTCCTTTCTAGCCTCAACTTTAGCGCAGATAAAACTCTTAGCCGCTTTTGATCGTCCCAAAAAAACACTTTGTCTAGAGCTAGCCCCTTGTTCACTCCCACTTTCCCAAAAACATCCTTGTTCCAAATCTTCAAATTGGTTTTTAAAGCCTTTAATTTTTCTATCAGGTAAAACTATTGGACCCACTGAAATTGAAACCTTGCCACCAGCCTTTCAGCATTTCCTTAAACCTCTTCTCCTTCATCCACATATTTTCAAAACGAAAAGGAATTGGTCCCCTCCTCACTCCACCCCCATCTAACAGAATTGGAAAATGGTCAGACACCGGCCTTAGGAGAGTACACTGCATCACCCTGCTAAAATGAGTCTCCCAATCCTCCGAGACCAAAAATTGATCCAATCTTGACAAGGATTGACCATTCAACCCTCCACTCCAAGTAAAAGGCTCTCCCCTGTAGGGGAAGGTTTCTCAAAGCCAACTCATCAATCACCTCCGAAAATCTTCTCATGGATGCAGACATTCTTCCTTCCCTAGTATGCTCACTAGGAAATTTGATCACATTAAAATCCCCTCCAATACACCACGGGTCAGCCCACAACCCTCGAATGTCCTCTAACTCCTCTCAAAAAATTTCTCTGTATCTTTTCAAGGTAGGCCCGTAAACCCTGTAAAGGTCCACAAGAAACCGTCCTCGCAATTTTTAAAGCGACACGAGATTGAGAAAAGGCCCACCTTCATACCTACTAATTCCAACACTTTGTTATCCCAGAAGATTACCACCCCTCCAGCTGCTCCCCTTTCGTTCACTATCCCCTAACCTAAAAATCTCCCACACTCCTAGACTGTGCACCAACCCTGTCAAAATACTAAAAAAAACTCCACAAAAACCGAGAACTCTGATAACTCTAATCAGTTTATTATCTCCTGCATCCATCTATATACAAATATATGTCCTATACACGGAGTCTAAATTCCTAAATTGTATATGGTAACATTAACAAATACATGGTAAGCCAAAGCTATCAATCTTTTCCTATATGTACAACCAATTTGATTCCTAATTTGTATATGGTAACATTAACATTTCCTATATGTACAACCAATTTGATTCATAATTTGTATATGGTAACATTAACATTTCCTATATGGACAACCAATTTGATTCCTAATTTGTATATGGTAACATTAACATCCCCCCTCAAATTGATGTTGGTAAGTTAACCAACAACAATTTGCCAACAAGAAATTGATGTCGTTGTCGAGTCAAAGCTTTGGTGAAGATATCGGCCACTTGGAGATCAGAAGAGATGTGAGGAAGAGATATCACCCGACTTTCCAAGGTGTCTCGAATAAAATGACAATCAACCTCAATGTGCTTGGTACGTTCATGAAAAATAGGATTGGTGGCAATCTGAATAGCACTAGTGTTATCAACATGAGATGTAGAAGTAGCCTGAGGAAACCTAAGCTCCTCAAGAAGACCGCGTAGCCATACAATTTTAGAACAAGCAGTAGACATGGCACGATACTCGGCCTCAGTAGAGAATTTAGAAACACAATCTTGTTTCTTACATCTCCAAGAAATTAAGGCATCGCCTAAAAACATACACCAACCCATAGTAGATCGACGTGTATCTGGACACCCAGCCCAATCAGCATCACCATAGGCAACAAGTTGAAGAGAGCCGGTAGGAAAGAACAACCCACAAGTATGTGAACCTCGAAGATAGCGGATGATGCGTTGAACTGCAGCAAGATGGAGATGCCGAGGAGAAGTCATAAATTGACTGACCTGATGAATAGCATAGGAGATATCAGGTCGAGTAGTGGTCAAGTAGATAAGACTCCCAACCAGGCGCCGATAGAGAGTAGGATCATCCAGAAAGTCCCCTTCATCTTTCCTGTATTTGACATCTACCTCCATAGGAGTATCAACAGAAGAAGTGTCCTCCAAACCAGCCAAAGTGATAAGATCTTGAATATACTTATGCTGGTTCACGAAAATACCACTAGCTCGATGATGAACTTCCAATCCTAAGAAGTTTATGTGAGTTGTCCAAGATCTTTCATATGGAAAGTTGTATGTAACAGCTGCTGAAGCTTAGTAATCAAACCACAGTCAGTGCCAGTAATGATAATATCATCCACATAAACTAAGAGAAGGACTATACCCGACGCAAACGTGTGGAAGAAGAGGGAAGAATCATACTGAATTTGGGTAAAACTGAAGGAAAGAATTGTACTACGAAACTTCTCAAAACAAACCCAGGGCGCCTGCTTGAGCCCATACAAAGAACGTTTTAGCTTACAAACATCATGAGGAGAAGAATTAGTCATACTAGAGGGAAGCTTCATGTAAATCTCTTCCTGGAGATCACCATGAAGAAAAACATTCTTCACATCCATCTAATGTAGTTGCCATGACTGTGAAGCAGCAATAGCTAAGATGGTTCAAACCGTGGTCATTTTGGCAACAGGAGCAAATGTCTCCTCATAATCAACCCCATATTCCTGCTTGTTACCCAAAGCTACGAGGCGAGCTTTGTACCAGTCCAAAGAGCCATTAGAATGAAGTTTTACAGAGAAAACCCATTTACTCCCAAAAGGTTTGACTATAGGAGGACAAGGAACAATATCCCAAGTATGATTCTCCTCAAGTGCTTGAAGTTCTGCTTGCATTGCATGTTGCCAACACTCGTGTTCCATGGCCTGTTTGTAGCAAGAGGGAATAGAAATAGTGGATAAAGTAGCAACAAGAGAGACAGGAGAGAAGAATCCATACCAATCAGGGGGTCGAGAAAGACGAGTAAACCGACGAAGAGTGGTGGAAGCAGGAGCAGGATCAGGCGTTGGGTCAAGATCGGAAGGGGGCACAGAGGAAGTGGAATTTGACTCATGTCGACTACGTCTTTCATACACAAAACCAGGTTTGAACCTTTCCACAATTGTTGGGGATTTAGAAAAACTAGGCAGAAGAGATATAGATGCAGATGGCAGCTAAACATGAGATGGAAAGAAATATTGATTTTCAAAGAAAATTACATTCCGAGAAACTTGTATACGACGAGCATGGGGATCATAACAAACATAAACCTTATGAAGGATAGCATAACCAAGAAAAACACACTTAACAGACTGAACAGTAAGTTTATGTCGTTCATGAGTAGGTAGATGCACAAAACAAACACAACCAAATGTACGAAGATTAGAATATAAAGGAGAATGACCAAACAACTTAGAGAAAGGAGAAACATGATTTAACATAGGAGAGGGTAAGCGATTGATCAAATGAACTGCAGTAGAAAGTGCTTCACACCAAAAACGAGGAGGAACCGATGAGTCAAGTAAAAGAGTTCTTACAATATCAAGAAGGTGGCGATTTTTCCTCTCAGCAACACCGTTTTGTTGTGGTGTCGAAGGACAAGAACGCTGAGAAATGATCCCTTTGCTTTGAAGAAAGTCCTGAAACTCATTAGACATGTATTCTCTGCGAGAATTAGAGCGCAAGACCTTGATGCTGCCAGAGAATTGAGTCTCAATAAGTGCAAGAAAGCGCTTAAAGGCTAAAAAAACTTCAGCCTTAGCCCGGAGGAAGTAAACCCAAGTAAAGCGACTAAAGTCATCAATGAAAGTAAAAAAGTACTTGTAATGTGCATGAGAAACAATAGGTGCAATCCCCCTAACATCACTATGTATAATATCAAAACATTGTGAGGCACGAGATGTAGAATAAGGAAAAGGTAGAACATTACTTTTGCCAAGTTTGCATGATGTACCATCGAAAGAAAGATCAAGAGAAGAACATGCTTTAATTCCCAATAATCCAGAATTAAACAAAGTACGAAGTACATCAAAGTTTGGGTGGCCAAGACGTTTATGCCACATCTTATGTCCAGAACCAACAACATTACATGCAAAGGAAAGTAAAGGAAAACTAGGAATAATAGTGGAAAGAGAAACATGAAGAGGAAAGAGTCGTCCCACTTTAGGGCCCTTCACGATCATCTTCCCGGACACTTGATCCTGCACAACATAACCAAAACGGGAGAAATTGACATTACAATTATTATCAACCAATTGACCAACAGAAAGAAGATTTGTGGAGAGGTCAGGAAACACAAAAACATCAGTTAAGGAAGAGGAAAGATCACCAACAGCACTGATAGGCAAAGAACTGCCATCAGTAGTGTTCATTTTTAGATTTCCATCATAATTTCTGACATTGGAAAGAGAAAGAACAGTATTCGTCGTATGGTTAAAAGCTCTAGAGTCAAAATACCATGGCTTAGAAGAAATCGTATGATTACCTGAGAGCCCAAAAGCAGAAAAAACAGAAATGCTCATTTGTTGTACCATTTCAGGTATGAGTGTGTTCGGGTTTGCTAAGGCTGTCGGAGCAGGAATAGGAACAACCGAAGAGGCAGCAGACAGTGCAATAGAACTAGAGGCACCAGTGGAGACATGATAAGCAGTACCCTGCTTCTTTTTAGGTTGAATGGGACAAGCAGAGATGATATGACCTTGTTTCTTGCAGTAGTTACAGAACTTCTTGGGACAATCCCGAGCAATGTGACCAAAATCTTTACAACTAAAGCAGTGGACAGCACGCATATCTCGACCCTTATTCCGCCCCTGTGCTACATAAGCTATAGAAACAGGTGCACTAACATTAGCTCGATGTTCCATGGTAGCTTGAGTTACGATACGCTGCTCCTCACGCAAAAGTTCACTCAAGCAGGCATCCAGTGATGGTACAGGATGACGATTCATCATATTAGACCGTTCAATTTCAAAGTCGGGTCATAGCTTCATCAAGAATTGATCTCGCTTGCTGGTTGCATGCATTGCTTGGACAGCTAGAGAGCTGCAGCGGAAACATTAGCATAAACAATGTCGGAATAATCAGTCCAAAGAGTTTGAAAACCAGAAAAATATTCCTCAATTGAGAGACTTCCTTGTATGAAATTAGTCATCTCATACTCCAATTGAAAACGCCTAGCAGAGTTGTCTTGATTGTAAACCGTGTGGAGATAATTCCACATAGCAGCAGCAGTTTTATAAGGCCTCAGATTGAGAACAAGGTGAGGTTCAACCGAGCTAAGGATCCAGGTCATAACCCAAGCATCCTTAATTTCCCACTTAGACAAAGCCTCGACATCACGAGGTGCAGGATTACTCCCATCAATATGACCCCATAATTCTTTTCCTTTGACAAATAATTTAAATTGAAACTCCCAAGCACAATAATTTTTGCCAGTAAATCTAGTAGGAAACGATTCCAACTTATCTGATGACATGATGCAACCGAGAAACAAAGGAAATAGCCCACCAGAAAATTGGAATAGAAACGGCCAAGAACCAGGTCGCGATGAACCCGATCAACACTGTTTTCGATGCTAAGCGTTTGATTGGTAGAAGATCACGAACTCCACTCAGAAGGTGCTGAAACCTTGCTCTGATACCATGTCAAAATACTAAAAAAAACTCCATAGAAACTGAGAACTCTGAGAACTCTAATCAGTTTATTATCTCCTGCATCCATCTATATACAGATATATATCCTATACACGGAGTCTAAATTCCTAAATTGTATGTGGTAACATTAACAAATACATGGTAAGCCAAATGTCACAAGATGCTTCAAATGAGCCTCCCCATGGGTTTATATAGAGCCCAGGAAACTTCTGGAGACTCCTACACTTAACACATGCCTAGAGGAGTCCAGGGCTTTCTAGAGAATTCTAGAGGTCTCTTGTACATAGAAGGATGTAGGACATTCTAGAATATTCTTGAATTGTAAGGAACCCTCCAAGGTTCCAGAGAGTTCCATTGGTGCCTATAAATAGGTGAGGGCTTCATTTGGCAGCTTGCAAGCATTGTAAAGCTTCGTTTGAAAGCAATAAAGCTTCCATTCTTTAAAGAGTTGCCTAGTACGCCTACTCAAGCTTCCGAGTCGTAAGCGTCTTAGCCTAGCAAGCTAAGCATTGGGAGTAAGGCTGACTTAGCAAGATCAAGGGTCTTGACTTGTCTAAGTGCCGCACGAGCTTAGGAAACGACTAAGTCCGTGACACAAAGCTGTTAATCTTTTCCTATATGTACAACCAATTTGATTCCTAATTTGTATATGGTAACATTAACAAACCCAAGGAACATATCTTGGATTTTAGTCTCCTGCAAACACACCAAATTCACTCTTTGAGACTTGATTATGACCTTGATTATCTTCCTTTAATTTCTATCATTAGCCCCTCTAACATTCCAAGATAAAATTTTTATCTTCATCTAAGGGTCGAGACTTTGGCCCCACCTCCTCCAACCAAATTGTTCTATGGACCAATGTAATTTTTTCAGTTCTCGATCAAACTTAGTAGTCCCTACGGTACCCTTCTTGTTACTCTACTCTCTTTTTCTCTTGGTCCTTAGAAGCAAATTCAAATTTTCGCCTTTAAAACCTTCCATTGAAAAGCCCAAAAACTTGTTGAACCTTGCCAAACAACTGTCATCCCATGGACAACCATTCTCATTCAATTCCTGAAGTGACTTCTCATCCTCACCCCTCATTCCTACCTCAACCATAGATTTCTCCCCCTCAAAGGCCATCTCCCATGATCTACCATCATTCAAAATAATACTCAGCGGATTCTACTCCTCTCCACCATCCACGGAGGCTAACCCGCCGAAAGACCCACTTTTCGCCATAGCCCGACAAAACCTAGAAAAAGGAATAGAAGAAGAGAGATGTCGACCCCCCATGAAGAACGAAGGAGAATCAACGTACCTAGAGGCCTCTGCAAACAGAGTTTCGTCGGTAATCGTTGCACTTTCCACCACCTCAAGGGCCTTTAGCGACAAAGCAACCCTCGCCATTCCTTTAGAAGGATCTTCGTTACCTATTTACTCTCTAACATTTTCAAGTGAAGACCCCTCTTGTGCCTTAGATTTTGGAACTGAAGACGGTGGCCCTTTTGAAAACCCTCCTCCCGCTACGCCATCAACTTCAGGCCCAAGGCCCAAATCGTCTACCTCCTCACAACTCCCTGAACACCCTTTTAAGGCGTTTAAACCAATGGCCTAAGACTTCAGCTTCCCGGCCCATAAACACCTGAGGCTCATTTTCTTGCCCTTGGGCCTCCCCAAGACCCAAACCAAGGGGCCCACTTTTGAAACCACCCAACCTAAATAGTGCCCACCTAGTCTATTTGAAATTGACATATCGACCCCTCTCTCTTGGTCTCTGCATGGTGGGTTACCTACCTTAACCCCTTATTTAGTCTCTTCGTCAGAAACCACAACAAGAAAAGCACCAGAAGTGCTTCCAGAGGATAACACATCCTGTATCCTGAGTTGCAGCTTCAATTGCTCCACCTTTTTCCTTTGACTCCCATAGCGAGCAAGGCGTGGACTTCCCCCCCACTTCTTCTCCTACCATTGATTCGCCTACCCCGTATTTTCGTCCCATCGGCACCACCTGCGCAAACCAAGGTGGGGTTTCCCACCATATTTGAATGGAATAACACCCCGACCCCAGCAAAATTTGAGCAGTGCTAGGTAAATCCTTCCTACCAACTTCACCAAGATCCTAGCCCATTGCAGCTCAGTCAAAAAAACAATGTCTTCATCCACTGTAATAAAGCCTGCACACCCATCACCAATTTTTTTAAAGACCTCCTGACTCCACAGGTGAAGTGGGAGACCCACCACCCTCACCCACGCCTCTTTAGTGTAGGAATCCTTGCGAAGGCACCCCACCTCTGGGTCCCATCTATGCAAAATAAGGAAGTTCTCCTTAATACTCCTTTTGTCTCTAGCTAGGACTCACTCAGCCTCACTTGGCAACTCAAATGCAAACAGCAAGAATCCTCTGCCTAGCACAATTATGCTTAATTTCCCTTCTAAAAGCCAGTGCTGATGCGTCCATTTCCTTACAAAATCTAGATCACGTAAAGGAGCTGCATAATTACCCCACTAGCCCACCAGACACCGTTTCATTTGTTCTAACCTTCTTCGCATTTCATTTTTCCCCAACTCTAACTAGATTGAATCACCTATTTTTCCCGATTTTAACTTTACAGCATCTACATAGGTCTTTGTCTCCATCCCCTTCTTCCTTGAAGAAACCTCCAAACCCCCATTTTTCCTCAATGGAACCTCTAGATCTCTGGTTTCCTTTAAGCCTCCAACAGGGACCACTCGAAGGCCTCTCAACTTCTCAGCTAAAGTATTCCATCCACCAGACAACCCTTTCCCTTCTGGAAAGATGATGCTGAGTTTTTTTTGTCTTGAGATCATAGACAAAGTCGAGGATGAACCTTCCTACCTCATTTGAACAGCGTTCTAGCCTATAATTCCTACCCCTCTCCTCTCAACCAAGAACCCATCTTCTATCATCGCTTTCTCTGCAACAAGTTTCAACTCCGTCCAATAGGCAATGTAAACAAACCTCCCCAAATCTAATCCAAGAGGAGGCACCTCTGCTTCTCTCCTAAATACACCCTTTCAACTTCCCTCCCACATCCTCAACCAAAAGCTCGAACAACTTAGACTCCACACTAAACCAACTTCTTCCACCCTTGGTAGTTTCCTTCATTCTCCCCCTATAAAGGGATATTGTTGTCTCCCAACAGAAGTATGTTCTTAACTAAAATATTTCTTGGGAATTGAAGTGATTCACTCAAAAAGAGGGATTGTTGTCTCCCAACAAAAGTATGTTCTTGACTCAGTGCAAGAAACAAGAAAAAGAAGATGTAAACCGGCTAACACACCTATTGATCCGAATCACAAGCTTGGAAAAGCAAGTGAGGATGCAACCGTGGACAAAGGTATATACCAAAGATTGATTGGCAGGCTAATCTACCTCTCACATACACAATCAAACATAGCCTATGTAGTTAGCCTAGTAAATCAATTTATGCATAACCCGAAGGAAGTTCATCTACAAGCTGTATACAAAATCCTATATTACCTAAAAGCAACTCTAAAGAAAGAAATTTTATTTAAGAAAATCATTGAACTATCGTTGGAGGCCTATACTGATGCAGATTATGCATGATCAGTAATTGATCGAATGTCTACCACAAGATATTGCACTTTTCTTAGAGGGAACTTGGTAACTTGGAGGAGTAAGAAATAGAACGTTGTTGCAAGATCTAATGCAAAAGCTGAGGTTCATGTAATGGCCCAAGCAATCAGTAAGTTGTTTTAGCTCAAGATTATCTTGGAGGACTTGAAGATTAAATAGGAGACACCTATGAAACTTTATTATGACAATAAGTCAACCATCAACATCGCACATAATCTGGTACAACATGACAGAGCCAAGCATTTGGAAGTTGACAGACATTTTATTAAGGAAAAGTTGGATAGTGGCTCAATCTGCACACCAACATGGAAAATGATGCCCATTTGTATGATCTAAAGTGCATAATGCACGATACTAAACAAGGGAACCCAATCATGACTACCTACTCCAATGCCATGACTCAACTTTGGAAGGAGAGATCTCTATTAAGATCAAGATTAGAAATGCATAGAAGATAGTGTGAGGTATAAACAAATTCTTGATAAAGACAAAATCTTTAATATTCTCATAGATTTGAATGCTCAACTCAACTAGACCAAAGGACAACTTCTTTGGGTAATCTCTCTCCCTTCACTAAGAGAAGTCTACATTGCCATTAAAAGAGATGAGAGCATATTGTCAGTTATGATGGGAAACTCTTAACACTAGAAATTCAGCCTTAGTTGTTGTCCAACCTTAAAATGACCTTCCTAGTAAGCAATGCAATGTTGTAATATGGAATGATGATAGACACAAACTTTGGTGCGATCATTGCCATAAATCATGTGTACAAAAGATATGTGCTGAAAACTCCATGGAAAACCTCAAAGGTTGGGGTAGAAGAAATAAACATGCCAATAGTAATAGTTGAGGCCTTCAAGTTGCTACTAACCATTCAAAAGTTTAGAATGAGGGGCAATCAGGAACCTTGAACCACCAATTTTCACCAAGGAACAACTTGAATACCTTTATAGGTTTATGATTCAACACCAAATCCCTTTCTAATTCTCCTCCTACAATTATAGCCTATAAATAGGTAACTTTCTCATTGTTGTGCATACCATCAAAACAAAATTGAACCCTTGAATCATTAACATTAGAGCCACAAATCATATGACAGGTTTGTCAAAATTGTTTTCTTCATATGTTCCTTGTTTAGGTCACTAATAAGTAAAAATAGTAGTTAGATCTCTAGGAAACAAGCTTGGAAGTATCAAGAACCAAGCATGGTATAGCTATTTTCCAAAGAAGTATGTACTTGATATCTTGGATGAAACTAGATGACAAAATGAAACTTCTTGTTACACCTATAGTTCCTAACCACAAGCTAGAAACAAAGGTTAAGGGAGATCCAATTGACAAGATTAGGTATCAAAGACTTGTTTTTTTTTTTTTTTTTTGATAGGAAACCACGCAAGAATATATTGATAGAAAAAGAAGTACAAAAGGAGGATGAGGAATCCTCCCTCCAAAAGAAAAACTAAACAACATGAAAAAATAACAATACACTAGGCCGTCCCATTGGAACTATTGGATCTACACACTGATAGCCAATCAAGTTGTAATACGTTAAGGTATCAAAGACTTGTTGGAAGGCTTTATTTATTTATCATCTAATTGGCTAGACATAGTCTGTGTTGTTAATGTTGTCAATCAGTTTATGCACTCTCCATTTGAGTATCATTTGGAAGTAGTTAAAAGAATTCTAAGCTATCTAAAGGTCACCCCGAGTAAGGGTCCTTTTTTAAGATGAATGATCATCTTCTTGTGGAAGCTTATACTGATGTAGACTAGGCTAGTTTAGTCAATGATTGAAGTTCAACTGCAGGTTATTGTATTTTTGTAGGAGGTAACTTTATTACTTGGAGAAGCAAGAAATAGCCTGTTGTAGCATGATCAATCACTGAAGTTGAGTTCCACGCATTAGCCTAGGAAATTTGTAAAGTATTGTGAATTAAAAATCTCTAGGAAGAGCTACAATTGGAGCCTAAGAGACCAACAACTATCCATTGTGACAATAAGGTTACTATCAGTATTGCTCACAACCTGGTCAAACATGAAAGAACTAAGCAAGTGGAGGTAGCATTTTGTGTTTACTAAATAGCAAGGAGCACATGTCTTGACAAAGGAGTCGTAAACACCATGTTTAATTCTATAATAGACAAGCTGGGAATGTATAAGATTCATGCACTAGCTTGAGGGGGAGTGTTGTAATTTTCTGATTTGATTATGGATTGAAATCATAGGATTTGAATAGAAAGTCAAATCAAATTTGTATATTCATAGTAAAATATCCATGCACTAGCTTGAGGGTGAGTGTTGGAATTTTCTCATTTGATTATGGACTGAAATCATGGGATTTGAATAGAAAGTCAAATCAGATCTATATATTTATAGTAAAATATCCATGCACCAGCTTGAGGGGAAGTGTTATAATTTTCTGATTTGATTATGGACTGAAATCATGGGATTTGAATAAAAAGTCGAATCAAATTTGTATATGTATGGTAACATAAGAAAGTTAGAGTAATTGTAGAAAATATTTCCTTAGATAGCCTATTCCCTTTTTTGTCTTGATTGTAGAAATTGTATAAATAGATTATAATTCAGTTAAATCAATAAGAACGAATTATTCTGAATTCTAATTCCATCTTTCCACAGCCAATGAAATCTGATAAAAAGGATGATTTTCATGATTGAACCATGATATACACAATTCAATAGAACTTCTCTTAGTTATTGTCTTTAATATAAATTTTACTATCTCTGAATAGTTGGTTTATGATAGAGGTACATAAGAAAACCAAACTAAAATAAGATAAAATTCTCAAAATTTAAAAATAAATAACAAATTTTTTATCCCCTGAATTTTTACTCATGGTAAGGGTTTTTTTTTCTTCTTTCAAGAAAACTTACCTCCAGCAATATTTTCCCCCCACCCCCCATTCCTTCCAATTCGAACAGCACCTCATGCAAATTTCCTAGAAAAACACAGGTTTGTGATTTCATCATTCTAAAACAAAAATTTTGAAGCCTCTGTATCTGTAATTACACTGATCCACATTATCAAATGCATAACTTATCATGCAATCATTAGTTTATCAACAAACATTTCTATATCTATCCAACCACACTCCAGCTAAAACCTAAACTATTGAACTTAACTACTAAAGATGTGATTTGTCATTCATCAGTTTCATAAACATTTATGACCATGGATATGATTCAGTGGATTCTCACCATCACAGAGGCATTCCAGACTGATGGCTGCATTCCCCATGCGTTTATGTGGAGTTACAAGGTTGGCATCCCAAGCTGCAACCTAAAGTTCAATACTGCATATTAGAAAATAAGAGCACTGAAGCAACTTCAAAAGAATTTTCATTATAAACATATTCTTTTACTTAATTATAAGTGAAAACTTTAAGGTCATTTATTCGCACAATTCAAACAGAGCAATGCAAAGGTATTTAACAAAGCTAAGATAATAGAAAATGCCAACATATAACCATAAAAGCAATAGGCTGGTGTTGAATAAGTCAAGGATCAAATTTGAATGAATCAGTCTTCTAATCACTGAATATTCCCTTTTCCCTTTTTTCCCCCTTTCCTTTTTCCTTTCCCCAAACTTATCAATATAATTAGGCTGTTGACTTTTCTTTTCTTAGGCAGAATCCAATTGTACAGCTATACCTTATTTTCATTCTCAGTTTAGATTAGATTTTGTAACTACATAAATGTGTAATCATCAACATTCAAAAATCAATGGAAATATTTCATAATTTCCTCATGGTATCAGAGCCATTCTAAGGTTCTGCATCTTCTTATTCTCTCAATTACCACAGTTTACTTTTGTTAACCAGCTTGCTGCTGATTCTCCTATAAATAAAATAAAATAAAATGAAATAAAAATCATGTCAAAGTGAAGAAAAAAAAAACTAATAAAAGGAGAGAAACAATCTCAAGCACTGCATTTTATTCATCAAAACCATTAAAACCAACAATCTGCAATGATCTGCCCTTTTAATTCTACTAACTTGGCAGATAGGAATAGAAACTAACTTCCTAAAAAATAGGAAGCACCCTTTATTCTCTCACCTGTCTAAACAATAAAAAATAGTAAGTACGCTAGCACTCCCCCTCAAGCTGGACTGTACAAATTAAACATGCCCAACTTGTGTATTAACTTCTCAAACAATGGCCTTGGAAGTCCTTTAGTGAGAACATCTGCAGCTTGTTTTGTAGTAGGTACATAGTCATGCAAATAGTACCATCCTCAATTTTTTACTTGATGAAATGCCTATCAACTTCAACATGCTTCGTCCTATTATGATGAACTGAGTGTGTGAGATATTGATGGCAGCCTTATTATCACAGTAAATTCTTAAAGGCAGCTTCACCATTACCTCCAACTCTTCTAAAAAAATTTGTAGCCACAACACTTCACAAATCCCATGAGCTACTGATCTCAATTCCACTTTGGCAATACTTCTAGCTATAACCGTTTGCTTCTTGCTTCTCCATGTTACCAAATTTCCCCAAACAAAAGTACAATATCCGGAAGTAGACTTCCTATCATCAATAGCTCCTGCCCAGTCAACATTTTTATAAGCTTCTATGCTTCTTTCACCATTTTTCCCAAAGAAAAGACCTCGGCCAAGTGTTCCTTTCAAGTATTTTAAAATCCTATAAACTGCCACCATGTGTTCCTCAGCTGGAGCATGCATGATTTGACTAACCCAACTTACTGCAAAGGCAATGTCAGGCCTGGTGTAAGATAGATAAATAAGTTTTCCCACCAGATGTTGATATCTCCCACTATCTACTGGATTATTAACCTTTTGTGTGTCAATCTTCACATTTGAATCAACCGGTGTTTCTACTGGTTTGCACCCCACCAAACCAGTTTCTCCTAAAAGATCTAACACGTACTTTCTTTGTGATACAGAGATTCCAATCTTGTTTCTTGCAACCTCCATACCTAGAAAGTATCTTAGGCTTCCTAAATCCTTCATCTCAAACTCAGTTGCAAGTTTTTGTTTCAGCCTTTCCATGTCAATCACATCATCCCCGGTTAATATTATATCATCAACATAGACTATAAGACTAGTAATTTTGCCATTCTTACGTCTATAAAACAGGGTATGATCTGTTTGAGCTTGCTTGTAATCCTGTCTCCGAATTGCTTTGGCAAAGCGACCAAACCACACTCTTGGCGATTGCTTCAAACCATATAAAGCCTTCTTTAATTTGCATACTTTACCATTTGTCCTTTCTTCATCAAATCCAGGAGGCAACTCCATGTAGACTTCTTCTTCTAAGTCTCCATTTAAGAAGGTGTTTTTTTACATCAAGTTGCTGTAGAGGCCATTCCAAGTTTGTAGCTAATGACAATAAAACATGTACAGTATTCATCTTTGCCACCGGTGCAAATGTCTCTTGATAGTCAATGTCATACGTTTGGGTGTATCCTTTTGCGACCAACCGAGCCTTGTACCGCTCAATTGATCCATCACCTTTATACTTGATAGTGAACACCCATTTACATCCCACTGGCACCTTTTCTTTTGGTTTTGGCACAACCTCCCACGTACCAATTTTTTCAAGAGCATGCATCTCATCTCTGATTGCTTTTCTCCAATCTGGATTCTCCCATGCCTCTTGAATATTATTTGGAATTTTCACAACAGCCAAGTTGGAAACTAGAGCTTGAACAGAGTTGCACAAATGTTCATAAGTAACAAAGCTAGATATGGGATGCTGCGTACAAGACATGACTCCTTTTCTCACTGCAATTGGAATGTTTTGGTCGGACTGGTTTGTTTCCATACCTGATTCCAGGTTTGGATTCTTGGCTGTGAGAAGCATTTGGTATTTCCATATTTTTCGAATGTTTCTTTTGTGAGTAGGTTATCTTAATTGGCTGTAGTTGTCCTCCCCCTGTAGATTAAAGCTTCTTGATTGTAGGCGTCCGATTTGAAATTTGAATTAATGGACTGATTGGTAGATTTGAATTTTGAATTGGTGGACTGATATTTGAATTTGAATTTGGATTTTCTCCAAGAAAAAATTCAGGTGAATTTTGAATTTGAATTGGCAGATTTGTGATCAGATTTTTAGCGGATGAACCTGGACGGAAATCAGTTGAATTTTAAATTTGAGTTGGCTGAATTGGTGGACTGATATTTGAATTTGAATTTGGAGTTTCTCCAAGAAAAAATTCAGGTGAATTTTGAATTTGAATTGGCAGATTTGTGATCAGATTTTTAGCGGATGAACCTGGACAGCAATCAGTTGAATTTTAAATTTGAGTTGGCTGAGTTGTGGCTGGATTTTTAGTTGACAAATCTGGACAGATTTGAATTGGAGAAACTGACTCTGAATTGACAGAATTTGTTGGATGAAAATCAGGAGAAAATTCCAAAAAAGGCTCCCATAACCCAAGTTTGAATTTGAATCAACACTAGAAGACAAATTCAAAGAATCCCAAAAAATATCTGCATGTATATTCTCCCGTTGAAGATGATTTTTGGTAAAAAATGGTTGGTTCTAAAAAAAATGTAACATCCCTAGACACAAAATACTTTCTTTTTTCTGGTGAATATCACCAATAACCTCTTTGTGTGGTTGAATACCCGAGAAAAATACACTTCTAAGAACGAGGATCAAGTTTGCTTCAGTTTGGATCGAGATTATGGACAAAAGAAGTACAACTAAAAATTTTAAAGTCCAAGTTTGAAAAATACCATGAATCTAGGTATGACTCAGAAAGACGATTTAATGGTGTTTGGAACTTTAGAACACGAGATGACATCCAATTTTTTAAATAACATGCAGTTAACACAACATCCCCCCAAAAGCGTGTTAGAACATTGGACATGAATAGTAAAGAACGAGCAACCTCTAAAAGATGGCGGTTTTTTCTTTCAGAAATACCGTTTTTCTGTGGTGTGCTAACACAAGAGCTGTGATGTATAATTCCATGTTTTATGAGAAAATCCCCAAGGATAGAACTAAAACATTCTGTACCATTGTCGGTACAAAGCATTTTAATACTTTCATTGTATTGGGTTTTCATCATTGAATGAAAATTTTGAAAAACAATCCCAGCTTCAGATTCTTCCTTTAAAAGATACACCCAACAAACACGTGTGTGATCATCTGTGAAAGTAACAAACCATCTTTTATTGGTAAGACTTAAAATGCATGAAGGTCCCCAATGAATCAACATGAAAGGTTTTGAAGCATGATATGGTTGGGGAGGAAAGAAAACACATTTATGCTTAGCTAACCGACACACTTCACATTGAAACGAATCATGTTTTTGAAACAATGAAGGAAACAAATATTTCAAATAAACAAAATTTGGATGTCCTAGCCGACAATGTAATAACATTATTTGTTGAGATCTAGAAAGAGAAGAATTTCCTACAGTCAATTGAACATGACCACCCATAGAAGATGCACTCTCAAAATAGTAAAGACCATCAAACTCCCTAGCACTGCCAATCCTCTTCCCTGAAATCTGGTCCTGGAAAACACAAACTGAAGGAGAGAAATTTACTACACAATTCAAATCCTTCGTAATTTCGCTAATTGACAAAAGATTGCACGACAAATTAGGCACATGAACTGCCTGAAGGCTAATATTAGGACTGATTTTAATAGTTCCAACACTAGCAATAACTGAAAAAGAACCATCCGCAATTTTTACTTGATGATTACCAGGACTCGGTGCATATGCCGTGAACATTTTTTCACATCTAGTCATATGGTCCGTTGCCCCGGAATCAATGATCCATGGCTCACCTTTTTCTGTAAGACTGCCATATGTAGTCATAATGGTACAATTTTTTTCCATAAGTGATGTTGAGGACGACGATGAAGCGGATAACATCTTCCGAATTTGCTCCAATTGCTTTTCAAAGAAAACAGTGGATGTTTGAGAGGTAGCTTGTCTCAGATTCAGCCATCACCTGAAATCCTTTACCATCACGTCCATGAGATCAGCTTGGAGTCCAGTTAGCGGGTTTTCCATGCAATTTCCAGCAGGTATTTTTGGTGTGGTTTGGTTTCTGACAATGGTCACACCATTTTTTATTCCCTCTAGACTCAGCACGGTTATCTAAACCACAAGCAGCCAATGCTGAGGTTTCAATGGTCGAAATTGTTGAGCCTCCTAGCATAACACGTCGGCGACACTCCTCACATCTTACTTCAGCAAAAATCTCTTCAATTTGAGGCAACGGTTTGATCCCCTACAGTCTTCCTCTAACATCATCCAACTTTTTATTGAGGCCAGCAAGAAAATCATATATTCGATCACTCTCCACCATCTTCCAATATAGTACAACATCATCTGGGTCTTTCCACACTGGCGAGTTGAAAAGACCCAATTCCTGCCAAAGTTTGGTCAAATCACTGTAGTATTGAGTCAAATCATGCTCTCCTTGCCACAGATTTCTAGCTTTATTGCGGAGCTCAAACATCTGAGATGAATTCTCAAGGTTTGAGTAAGCTAATGTCACCACATCCCAAATCCATTTAGCCATGGGAAAGAGGATATACGTATCAGCAATGTTGTCTTCCATGGAATGAATTAACCAAGCTATGACCATTGAATTTTGAGCCTCCCAACTCGGATAGGAAGGATCATCCTTGCTTGGTTTTTTAATTGTGCCATCCAAATAGCCTAATTTTCCCTTGCCTCAAACCACCATCAACACCAAGTGGGACCAGTTCAAAAATAAGTATGGTTTGAATTTTCAGAAATTGCAGTGGGAACAATTGTAAAAATTGGTTGAGCAGTGCTAGAAGTAACATTAGAACAATCAACTCTTCTTCTTCCTATCATGGTGGTTTTGACCATTGTCTCTCTCAACTTAATATTATCTCTGATACCATGAAAAAAAAAAAAAAACTAATAAAAGGAGAGAAACAATCTCAAGCACTGCATTTTATTCATCAAAACCATTAAAACCAACAATTTGCAATGATCTGCCCTTTTAATTCTACTAACTTGATAGATAGGAATAGATACTAACTTCCTAAAAAATAGGAAGCACCCTTTATTCTCTCACCTGTCTAAACAATAAAAAAAGTAAGTACGCTAACACAAAGTTACATCAAGAATTAGTGGAAAACCATGTCAAACTGCAATGCATGTTTATTTCTCTCAATTTATTGAGACCACATGCAAGCCTACAGAAAGTTGTCAGTAAAGCATGGCATTAGGACTAATTAAAGCCTAAACGAGCTTGATATGTATTTTTGATCCACTACCTAATAGCTTAAGCTTCTAGAAAAATTGGTGACTTAATAGGCTTCAATGGCATTTTACTCATAAGAAGCTTTTTGTAAGGATGCCTTCTTCATATGTTTATCAACTTCTTTTTTTCCTATTTCATTTATGTCAACAAGGAGAGAAGCAATAGCTAATTGAGGAGGAGATTAGAGCGTCCAACATGAAAACATAAATTGGAGATTTGCCAAGAGAATGTATATTAACCTGAAGGTTTTTGGTTGGGGGTAGCTTGATATTTAAAGAGAACTCCTCATTCCAGGTTGGCTCTTTTGTCCTGCATCAATATATTACCCATTCAGACATTTCAACTTAAGTTTCATTAAAACATAAGATGATCTAGAGTAAACGTCTATGTATTTGCTACATGTACAATTTTGTGATAATTCCATGTGGTTCATATCATTTTTCCATAAAAATCATTAATTGAATCCAAAGAAGGATGCGATATCCTTCATGCTGATATAGGAAATTCATCTGGTTTATGTAATCCATGATGTCACATAATTGCATTACACATATCTATAAAAGCAACTCCTAATTAAAATAATGTCCTTTCTTGACTTGTCTTACAGGCAGAATATATTTGCTGCTTGGTTGTTGTATTTGACAATTTGTAACAACTTTCCAATTCCATGAAGTCAATTTTGCAAACATGTATTAGTATCCCCAGTAAAATTCAAAGTGGAAAGTCCCACTATTCAAGCAAGTAACATAAAGATATAGCAATTATGTAAACATAAACGTTTCTTCTGCTCCTTCAGTGTAACCAGAGGAGGACAAGGTTACTGAAAAAATAACACTACATGAGATCTCTAAATGATATCTCAAAAGATTAAATTTAATCTAGGGTTTCCACAATGAAAAAATAAGAGAGATGGTGAATAGAGAAAATAGCATCTATTCCCCTACCCTCCCACTTATTTCATCAATCTCCAGGTACAAAAGCACTATCAAGAAAAACAGCCTGCCTTTTTTATAGAATTCCTCACCAATCATTAGGGATCTTTTTAGCAAAATTTTGGTGAGAACAACAAAAACCTGCTATGTAGAAGAAGAGAGATGGAAGGAATTAGAGGTATAAATTCTTTTCCTTTAATCTTTAGCCTGTACAAAGACTCGCATATATAAACAAAAATTCCTAACACCTCAATTAAAAACTTTCCTAACTCAATTACAACAACTCCCCTTTGATCACGGGATTGCGTAATTCTCCCTACAAAATCACAACTTTCCTAATTTCATGATTGCACACTCCCCCTCAAGCTGGTGAATCGATGTTTTCCATTCCCAACTTAGACACTTGTTTACAAATTTGTACTATTTAAACATTTTGTGAGTATATCTGCAAGTTGGCGATTAGTAGATGCATAACGAGTACAAATCAATCCACTATCTAGTTTCTTCTTAATAAAATGTCTGTCTATTTCTATGTGTTTATTCGATCATATTGCACTGGATTATGTACAATACTGATTGCAGATTTATTATCATAACAAAGTCTCATTAGCTCATCCTATTTAATCTTCAAATCTTCTAAAATGATCTTCAACCATAGTAGTTCACAAATTCCTTAGGCCATTGCGCGAAATTCTGTTTCTGCATTAGACCTTGCCACCAAACTCTATTTCTTACTTCTCCATGCCACCAAATTCCCACCAAGAAAGGTGCAATACCCAGTAATTGATCTTCTATCAACTACAGATCCAACATAATCTACATTTTTGTATGCTTCAAGTATTAGTCTCGAGCATCTTTTAAAGAGGATGTTACCTAGAGACCTCTTAAGGTACTGTAGTACTCAATTAGCAACTTGAAAAACCTCTGTCGAACTGTGTATGAATTGGCTGATCACACTCGCAACATATGTCATATCTGATCTTGTGTAAAAAAGATAAATGAGTCTTCTTACTAAATGTTGACGCATCTCTCTATCTATTGCAGTCTAATCCTCGGCTTCTCCAAGCTTATAATTAGGATCTACTGATGTGTTTGCTGGTTTACATGCCAACTTCCCCATTTCCTTGAGAAGGTCCACTGCACATTTCTGCAGGGAAATAAAAATTCCTTGTTTAGAATATGCAACCTCAATTCCTATAAGGTATTTCAACCGTCCTAACTCTTTAATCTCAAATTCCTTAGTTAAGCATTGTCTCAAAGTCTGTCTCTCTAGCTCATCATTTCCCGTCATAATGATGTCGTCCACGTATACCAAAAAAGCTATGACTCCCTCTGAATCTGAATGTTTGATAAACAATGTATGATCTTCTTGATTTTGTTTGTATCTCATGTTCTTCATTAATTTTGAAAACCTTCTAAACCACGTCCTTGGAGACTGTTTCAACCTATATAGAGCTTTCTTCAGTTTGCACACCTTTTTAGTGGCTTGGTCATTACCAAATCCAAGAAGGGCTTCCATATAAATCTCTCATTCCGGATCTCCATTCAGAAATGCATTTTTTATATTGAACTATTGTAGATTCCAATTATAATTTGCTATCAATGATAATAAAATTATGACTGTGTTCATCTTAGAAATCGAAGCAAATGTCTCCAGCTAGTCCACGTCATATATCTGAGTGTATTCTTTAGCCACCAATCTTGCCTTGTACCTCTCTAATGTCTCATTTGCTCTATACTTAACAATATAGACCCACTTACATCCCACTGGATTTTCTCCTACAAGCAAATCCACCATCTCCAAAGTTTTATTCTTGTCTCCAATTTTCTTTAGATAAAGCCTCGGATAGAGTGGTAGTAATATGAATATTGTTCAAACTTATAAGAGAACTCTTATAGGATGGAGACAACTTTTCGAATGACACAACATGGGAAAGTGGATACAAAGGACGTTTAGTGCATTCTTTTGTTCCCTTCTTAATGGTAATAAGGAGATTTTGATCTATAGGTTTTTAAAAGTGAAATTCTGACTTAAGATGAGAGACTATTACCTCATTCCCCAAAGCCAGTTTAGATTCTTAGACTTGCATAAGTCTAAGGACTATAACTTTCTTCCTTGAGTACATTTTACCAGTCATTCAATTCTCAGGAACATGCTTAAGCGACGACGACTTGAGTTCAAAGGAGTAGGATACAAATTGAGATTCAAACACTAGACCAAAGACTTTTGGAGGGTCATTCAGAAAGGAAATAGGAATCTTGATCCTTGTCTTCCTTGATTGAATTCTCCCTTTAAAGATAAAAGAGAGAAAAAATAAGACTCACTTTCGTGGAAATTAACATCTGCTAAGATAATAAAAATTTTGGATGGTGGATGGTAATATTTACATCCTTTTTGAATTGAAGAATATCCCACAATTATACATTTAACTGCTCTTAAGTTCAATTTTCCCCTGCTTGGACTATGAACATGCACAAATGACACACCCAAATATCTTAGGAATGAGATGGTTTGTGGTTCTCACATTAGGATAAAATGATGAGTCTTTCTATGGGACTTTTGAAACCTAAGACTCTAAAAGGAAATCAGTTTATGAGATGTGTGGTGGTTAGGATGGCTTCCTCCCCAATAAGATTTAGGCACATATTTTTGGAACAACAAGTTTATGTTGTATCAAGGAGGTGGCCATTTTTCCTCTCAGCAACTCTATTTTTTTGTGGGGTGTTGACATATTACTCATGAATTATTCCCTCATGTTGAAAGTATGGAGTTAGAACTTGATTGAAATAATCTCTGGCATTGTCAAACCAAAACCTCTTGATAGTGACATCAAACTAATTTTTTATCATGCTATGGAAATTTGGAAGAACAAAACTTACGTCAAGTTTGTGTTTAAGTAAGAAAATCCAAGAAATCCTAGTACAATCATCGATGAAAGACACAAACCAACGTGCCCCGGATATATTAAGGATAGGGAAAGGGCCCCCAAATATCACTATGAATTAGATGAAAAGGCTTTGAGCTTCTTTTATTATTGGTGGGGAAGGTTGAACGCCTGTGTTTAGCAAGTTCACATACATCACAATGGAAGCTCTCAACATCTAATTTCCTAAATAGAGAAGGGAACATGATCTTAAAGAATTCTAAATGACGGATGTCTTAGTCTATGATGATGAAGCTAGATTTTTTTCTTTATTGAAAATGTCATGATCAAAAAGAAAAGATACAAATGACTTGCTTTGTGTCTCAAGGTAGTATAGCCCATTCCCTTCCTTAGCAAGTCCAATCATCTTCCCCAAGTCTTGGTCCTTAAATACACATTAGGAAGGGTAAAAAGTCACAATGCAACCTAAATCCTATGTAAGCTTTTGTATAGAAACAAGATTAGTGGACAAATTTGGAACATGGAGCACATTTTTAATTGTTAGCCTAGGACTAATTTGAACATCTCCTACACCTACGACAGTGGTTAATGAACAATCTGTTGTGGCTATTTTTCGAATGCTTAGACAAGAGTTATAATTGTTAAATTAGCATAATGAATGAGTCATGTGATCTGTGACACCTGAATCTATAACCTATGAACTGGAAAAGGTTTTATCCGATACTTTTAATTCAATGGAAATAGGAAACTTACCTAAAAGTGCTAGTGAGCAGGTCCTGAAAGTTTCTCAAGAGTTTCCAACAAAACTCTTAGTTTTTCAATCTTCTCCTGATTCCACCTTGTTCCAAGAATTTTTCTTCAACTAGCTGAACAGAAGATAAGTATGCTTGTTCATTATCCCTCTGCTACCCTCCATTGTAACCCCACTCTTTGCTAGATGTGGTTGGCTTACCATGAAGTTTCTAGTATTTCTCCATGTTTGTCTAGGCTTCTAGCAGTAAGTGCACCATAATTTATCCCTGTTATCACGATTTGAAGCCCTTGACCAATCAATCCTTTTGTTATTAGCAATGCTAGCCTTATGATCACTACTTTTGTTAGCAACCATAGTCGAGCCTTTCATATTCTAAGGTTCAAGCATGACACTTCGACTTTCTTTTGCTTGAATATTAAAGATAGTCTCATTCAAAGTTGGAACTTCTTTGCTAAATATTTGAACTCTAACTTGGTTAAACACAACATTGAGACCAACTAAGAAATCATAGACTAGATCCTTTTTGATATAATTCTTCAGGATTGTTGCATCTTTAAGGCATTTTGTCTCAATACATCGATAATGATCAAATTTTTGCCATAGATGCTCTGTGACACTCTTGTTTCCCCGTTTAGCCACTCCAATCTTAACTTTTATTTCGTAAACTTGGGCTACATCTAATGCCTTTGAGTATGTTTAGTGAACTGCATACTGGATGTCTTTAATAGTTGTCAAAAACATATATATGTCACTAATTTCAAGCGTCATTGAGTTCCACAACCATGTCATAATCATAGAGTCTTGCTCATCCCAAGCATCAAACCAAGGATCTCCTCTCCTTGGTCCAATTCCTAGGAGATGACTTAATTTCCCTTTCCCTTTAGAAAGGTACGACCAAGTTGTGACCATTTTAAATAATTCTTCCCATTAAGCTTGTGTGCCGCTTGAATATTCTACAATTATCCTGTATTGTTACTAGTAATCACTTCTTTAGATTGAGCAATGACAACGGTAGTTTATGATATCTCAAACATTTTCTTTTTTTTTTCTTTTTTTTTTTTATGAAAAATATATAAGAGCTCTTAGGTAAAGAACTCACTTACTTGTAAGGATCCATGTTAGAGCTCCCACAGGTATCGATGTGGGATAGCAGTGGCTGTAACAATAGCATCAAAGGTCAATGGCTATAAAAACCATATTAGAATAAAGATTTAGAGATATGGTAGTCATACTTGTATCTGGATGTTCCCAGATTAATTCCTAGCAATGAAGAACATGTCTCAAGGTCTCGTACACCTAAAATCTTCCACTCGATAACTTGAACCACGATCTTAGCACTCCAAAGTGTGGGTTTTAGAAGGGAGGAAGCTATGACTCTCTTTCTCTCTCTCTCTGGAGATGGAAGAAAGCTCTCACCAAAAGCGTTAGAAACCCTAACCTCTCAGGGGGTATTTATAGAGTTCTTTATGGAGCTTTAGTGACTTGAGTCCAACAAGGCTTGGGTCATTTAATTTAGCCCAAAACGGGTCCTAATTGATTAACCACACATGATCATCTAATTAATCAATTAGCCTATTCCAGAAACTTTGTTCACTATCCCTTATGCAACCTTATATAATTACCAAAACGGTCTTATTCACAAGAGTGAACCTAGAGCCAATCTAACCCTCGTAAATTGTGTCATCATGGTATATGAGTTCAAAGAGGGGACTACTAAGAACCATAGGAGTATTGACTCCCTCTTAATTCAATTCTGAAGTAAATAACATTCCATTAAAGAGAATCAACTATACTTCAATACCTTATGTAAATAACAATAAGACAAAGCTCGAGTTCATGACCTACTATCCACTGCATGCAAACTTCCTATAAACCGGTGTCCATAATCTAATAAGGTAGTGTTATCACCTATCAAAATTACTTCTTCAATCATTGAGTTACAAATCTCACTGATTATGTAATCAAATGACATATTCCATCACATAAAAAGCATATGTCAAATTTCACTTAAGGAATTACTACGGTGTATTGAAAGAGAGAGGAAGAAGAAAGACCTTGATTCTTGGTAATGTAATGATCTACTTACAATTGAGAAATATATATATATACAAGGCTAAGAGTCCTAACTACCATACATGTGTCCTACCATATATGTGTCTTATATTAACAAGGAAAGGTTATACACTATAAATACATTATATTCAACACTCCCCCTCAAGCTGGAGCATATACGTCATATGCACCAAGCTTGTTACAAATATATTTAATCCTAGACCTCTGAGAGATTTAGTGAAGATGTCAGCTAGTTGATCATTTGAATTAACAAAACTTGTAGCAACACATCCTGATGCGATCTTCTCTCTAATGAAATGACAGTCAACTTCAATATGTTTGGTCCTTTCATGAAAGACTGGATTGGATGCAATATGTAATGCGGCCTGGTTATCACATATGAGTTTCATCTGTTCATCCTTTCCAAATCTCAACTCTCGAAGAAGATGTCTCAACCATATGAGTTCACATGTTGCCAAAGCCATAGCTCGATACTCGGCTTCAGCGCTAGATCTGGCCACTACATCTTGTTTCTTACTCTTCCAAGATATTAGATTACCTCCAATAAAAACACAGTACCCTGAAGTGGAACGTCTATCTGTGGGTGAGCCAGCCCAATCTGCATCTGTGTAACCAACAACCTGAGTATGACCTCTGTTCTCGTACAACACACCTTGGCCTGGTGTACTTTTGATATATCGAAGAATGCGGATTACAACATCCCAATGGCTATCACATGGTGACTGTAGGAATTGACTAACAACACTCACAGGAAAAGAAATGTCTGGACGAGTAATGGTGAGATAGTTCAATTTACCTACAAGCCGTCGATATCTCCCGGGGTCTCCTAAAGGCTCCTCCTGTCCTGGTACAAGTTTGACATTCGGATCCATAGGTGTGTCTACCGGTTTACGGTCTAACATACCGGTTTCTTCCAGGATGTCTAAAGCATACTTCTTTGGGAAAGGACCACAGCAGAACTGGATTGAGCTATCTCAATTCCCAAGAAATACTTGAGTTTCCCCAAGTCTTTGGTCTGAAAGTGGGTAAAAAGGTGTTGCTTTAGTTTATGAATACCATCCTGATCACTGCCTGTAATGACGATGTCGTCCACATAAACAACCAGATAAATACACTGCCCCAAAGAGTTATGATGATAGAAAACTGAATGGTCTGCTGTACTGCGAAGCATGCCAAACTCTTGAACAACAGAACTAAAACGGCCAAACCATGCTCGAGGAGATTGTTTCAAGCCATATAGAGAACAGCGTAACCTGCATACTAAACCAGACTCCCCCTGAGCAACAAAACCAGGAGGTTGCTCCATATAAACCTCCTCAGCAAGATCACCATGAAGGAAGGCATTTTTAATATCCAATTGATAAAGAGGCCAAGAACACATGGCAGCCATGGAAAGAAGCAGACGGACAGAAGCAATCTTGGCAACAGGAGAGAATGTGTCACCATAATCAGAACCATAAACCTGAGTATAGCCTTTAGCAACTAAGCGGGCCTTAAGGCGATCAACCTGACCATCAGGACCAACCTTAACTGCGTAGACCCAACGACAGCCAACGGTAGATTTACCCAAGGGTAAAACAACAAGATCCCAAGTGCCATTAGAGTGCAGAGCAGCCATTTCATCCACCATTGCCTGTCGCTAGCCTGGATGGGAAAGAGCTTCATGGGTGCTCTTTGGAAGAGAAACAGAGGATATAGCAGAAATAAAAGCAGAATAGGGTGAAGATAATCGATGATAACTCAAAAAATTGTAAATAGGATGAGGATTACGAGTAGAGCGAGTACCTTTCCGAACAGCAATGGGTAAGTCATTAGGAGAAGGCAGAGCCGGGGTAGGTGAAGCCGAAGGGATAGGAAGTGAGTCAGCAGGTGCCTCAGCAAAAGGGAGAGGAGCAACGACACGAGGGCGACGATGATAAACCTGAAGTGGTCGAGGAGGCATAGCATCAGGTGGGGAGACAATGGGAATAGGCAAGACTTCAGAAACAGGAAGAGACTCAGAAGTGGTGGAAAAGAATGGTGAGTCCTCAAAGAAGGTGACATCAGCGAAGATAAAGTATCGATGAGTCTCAAGGGAATAACAACGATAACCCTTCTGAAGTCTGGAGTATCCCAAGAAGAGACACTTCATGGCTTTGGCGGAAAGCTTGTCCTGTCCGGAGTGAGAATATGAACAAAGCAAGTACAACCAAAGACACGAGGAGGAAGGAAATAAAGTGGTTGGTCAGGGAAGAGAAGGGAGTGAGGAATCTAATCATGTAAGACAGAGGAGGGCATACGATTAATCAAATAACAAGTGGTAAGAACGGCGTCCCCCCAAAAACGAAAAGGAACATTACTATGGAGGAGGAGAGTACGAGCTGTCTCAACAAGATGTCGATTCTTGCGTTCAGCTACCCCATTTTGTTGAGGAGTATGAATACAAGAAGACTGATGAAGAATCCCATGATGGGACATAAACGAAGTAAATAGTGCTGAAAAATATTCCCTAGCATTGTCACTGCGTAACACACGAATAGAAATATTGAACTGGGTTTGGATTTCAGCATAAAATTTCTGGAAAATAGAGAATAACTCAGCTCGATTTTTCATTAAAAATAACCAAGTACATCGAGAATAGTCATCAATGAAAGTGACAAAATACTGAAATCCTAAAGTAGACGCAGTCCGACAAGGACCCCAAACATCAGTGTGGACAAGCTCAAAAGGAGACTTTGCCCGATTATTCAAACGCTTTGGGAACGAGACACGAGTATGTTTCCCAAGCTGACATGACTCACACGGAAGCGACGATAAAGTGGAAAAACGAGGGACTATCTTCTGGAACTTGGAGAGACTAGGGTGGCCCAGACGATTGTGAATGAGGAGAGGAGCATCAGTGGAAATGCAAACTGCAGGAGATGAATCCGAGGTGAGGTGATAGAGGCCTTGAGACTCACGTCCTATGCCAATCGTCCTCCCCGTACTCCGGTCCTGCAAGGTCATAAATTTATCAGAAAAGGTAATAGAGCAATTAAGAGTACGAGTGATTTTGCTGATGGAAATAAGATTAAAAGGACATTCAGGAGTATAAAGGACAGAAGTGAGAGGTAGAGAAGGTAGAGGAAGGGCCAAACCAATACCTTTAGCCACAGTTTGAGAACCATTAGCTAAGGTAACAGTAGGTAAAGCAGAGGTAGTAGTAATAGAGGAGAAAAGATCCTTATTACCAGATAAGTGATCAGAAGCTCCAGAATCTAGAATCCAGGGTCCAAGAGAAGATGTGTGGGTAAGGCAGGCAGAGGCATTACCAGGCTGGGCAACAGAGGCAACAGAAGCCTGAGATGCGGAAGAGCTCGAAGGCTGAGGCAGCGGAGAATCAGAGGACTGGGCCACATGGGCAGTGCGAGGAGGTCGTCCATGTAACTGATAGCAACGATCGCGAGTGTGGCCAAGTTTATTGCAATAGGTGCAATGAGGACGTTGACCTCTACCTCGAGTACCACTGCGGCCTCCTCGAGAGCTAGTTTGAGAAACTAACACAGAAGAATCTGAAGTGCTATCAGATGGCAAAGTCTGAGTGGAGGAGATACGGAGGAGGCGAGCAAACACATCATCCAAGGACGGAACTGATGAACTACCAAGAATCTGATCGCGGACAGGCTCAAGATCCGGACGGAGGCCAATAAGAGTAAGAACCATGAAGAACTGGTCAAGTTGTGTTTGTTGAGCCCCAACATCAGGAGTAAGAGGCATCACAGTCAAGAACTCCTCCTTAAGAGAGGCAATCTGGCCAATATAAGTAGATAGATCCAAGTCCTGTTGGCTGAGATGGACAATAGCAGAAGCCACCTTATAAAGACGCTGGATATCATTCGTATATAATCCTTTGGCCTGAGTCCAAAATTTAAAACAAGTTTTGTAGGCCCGAAGATGAAGAAGAATCTTGGGATCAACCGATTGCCATAATACACTACATAACTGTGCATCTATCTTCCTCCACTGTACGCGGTCAACCTCAGGGATATCTGCCTCCTGTGTAATCAAGTGATCCTCATATCCTTGACCCATAAACCAAAGTTCAACAGAGGCAGACCAGGAAAGATAATTGTCACTGCCAACCAATTTCTCCGAAGTAATCATAGGAGATCCAGATATAACAGCGGAAAAAATGGAATTTTTAGTAGTCATATCTACTTATCTGGAGAATGAAGTATGTTTGGATCGAAGAGAGCCCTAATACGGCTTCAGATTGCGGCGTGGCACCACCGAAAAAGGGAGACGGCCTCAGATCGTGGCGTGGTACCACCAGAAAGGTAGAAGAACACTTCCCAAGGCACGTGCAGGGATTGGAGTGGAGAAAAAGTAGTCGGAGCTTCGCCGGAAAGACTGTTTGGAGGGCCGACGGAGACAAAAATCCCCAAAAGAGGTACGTGCAGGGCTCGGATGGGAGAACCAGGGAGGTAGGGAGGCTGGTCGGCGTCAGGCGAAGCTGGAGGAGGAGGCGCGTCGCCGGAAAAGGCCTCACGCGCGCGGCGCGTGAGATGCAGCCGCCGACCGGAAAATTGCGCGTGGACGGCGCGTGGAGGCTCTTTTGGTGCCGGTGCCTTCACAAAAGTTGGAGATCTCCTCCAGACGCTCCTTCTGGTATGGTCGGTGTCGGAAAAATACGTCGCCGGAAAAGTTCACCGGAAAAGTTCGCCGACGGCGAGTGGTTTCTGTCGACGATCCGAATGACCGGAAAGTATTGGGAGATGGGGAAGGTGACCGGAATGAAACACGGTCACCGGAAGGTTTCCCGGAGTTGATGACACGGGAAACAGGAAAGAATTAGGTTTTCTTCCTTGGCTCTGATACCATGTTGAAAGAGAGAGGAAGAAGAAAGACCTTGATTCTTGGTAATGTAATGATCTACTTACAATTGAGAAATATATATATATATACAAGGCTAAGAGTCCTAACTACCATACATGTGTCCTACCATATATGTGTCCTATATTAACAAGGAAAGGTTATACACTATAAATACATTATATTCAACACGGTGTCACAAATTTTATGATCATATGTCCTTTAAATCACCCAAGGGAACACATTGTCTCAATTCCATGAGATATTATGGTGTCTATGTGAAAAGAGAGAAAATGGAGAATCCCTAATTTTTGTTATTGAAAAACTGTAAATAATACACATTGAACTTGGGTATATATATACATGTTAGTGGGACCTACAATACAATAAGGAAAGAAAATGAAAAGGAAAAGTAAATAACCTAAATAACTGTACACTATCTAACACTCACCCTCAAGCTGGAGCATATATGTTATATGCACCAAGCTTGTTACAAATGTATTTAATTCTAGGACCTCTGAGAGATTTAGTAAAAATATCTGTTAGTTGATCATTTGAATTGACAAAACTAGTCGCCACACATCCTGATGCGATCTTCTCTCTAATGAAGTGACAGTCAACTTCAATGTGTTTGGTCCTTTCATGGAATACTGGATTGGATGCAATATGCAAAGCAGCTTGGTTGTCACAGATGAGCTTCATCTGTTCATCCTTTCCAAATCTCAACTCCCGAAGAAGATGTTTCAGCCATATAAGTTCACATGTTGCCAGAGCCATAACTCGATACTCGGCTTCAGCACTAGATCTGGCTACTACATCTTGTTTCTTACTCTTCCAGGATATTAGGTTACCTCTAATAAAAACACAATACCTGGAAGTGGAACGTCTATCTGTGGGTGAGCTAGCCCAATCTGCATCTGTGTAACTAACAACCTGGGTATGACCTCTGTTCTCGTACAACACACCTTAGCCTGGTGTGCTTTTGATATATCGAAGAATACGAATTACAACATCCCAATGGCTATCACATGGTGACTGTAGGAATTGACTAACAACACTTACAGGAAAAGAAATGTCTGGACGAGTAATGGTGAGGTAGTTCAGTTTACCTACAAGTCGCCGATATCTCCCAGGATCTCCTAAAGGCTCCCCCTGTCCTAGTATAAGTTTGACATTTGGATCCATAGGAGTGTCTACCGGTTTACAGTCTAACATACCGGTTTCTTCTAAGATGTTTAAAGCATACTTCCTTTGGGAAAGAACCACATCGGAACTGGATTGAGCTATCTCAATCCCTAAGAAATACTTGAGTTTCCCCAAGTCTTTAGTCTGAAAGTGGGTGAAAAGGTGTTGCCTTAGTTTGTGAATACCATTCTGATCACTGCCTGTAATGACGATGTCGTTCACATAAACTACCAGATAAATACACTGCTCCGAAGAGTTATGATGATAGAAAACGGAATGGTCTGCTGTACTACGGAACATGCCAAACTCCTGAACAACAGAACTAAAACGGCTAAACCATGCTCGAGGAGATTGTTTCAAGCCATATAGAGAACTGCGTAACCTGCACACTAAACCAAACTCCCCCTGAGCAACAAAACCAGGTGGTTGCTCCATATAAACTTCCTGAGCAAGATCCCCATGAAGGAAAGCATTTTTAATATCTAACTGATAAAGAGGCCAAGAATGCATAGCAGCCATGGAGAGCAATAGACGAACAAAAGCTATCTTGGCAACAGGAGAGAAAGTGTCACCATAATCAGAACCATAAACCTGAGTATAGCCTTTAGCAACTAAGCGGGCCTTAAGGCGATCAACCTGACCATCAGGGCCAACCTTAACTGTGTAGACCCAACGACAACCAACTGTAAATTTACCAGAGGGTAAAACAACAAGATCCCAAGTGTCATTGGAGTGTAAAGCAGTCATTTCATCTACCATTGCCTGTCGCCAACCTGGATGGGAAAGAGCCTCAGGGGTGCTCTTGGGAAGAGAAACAGAAGATATAGCATAAACAAATGCAGAATAGGGTAAAGATAATCGATGGTAACTCAAAAAATTGTAAATGGGATGAGGATTAAGAGTAGATCGATTACCTTTCCGAAGAGCAATGGGTAAGTCAGCAGAAGGAGGCAGAGCCGGGGCAAGAGAAGCTGAAGGGATAGGAAGTGAGTCAACAGGTACCTCAACCAAAGAAGGAGGAACAGCGACACGATGACGACGATGATAAACCTGAAGTGGGCGAGAAGGCACTACATCAGGTGGGGAGATAATGGGAAGGGGTAAGACTTCAGAAACAGGAAGAGACTCAGAGGTGGAGAAGAACGGTGAGTCCTCAAAGAAAGTGACATCAGCGGAGAGAAAATAGCGATGAGTCTCAGAGGAATAACAGCGATAACCTTTTTGAAGTCTGGAATATCCCAAGAAGATGCATTTTGTGGCTTTGGCAGAAAGTTTGTCCTGTCCAGGAGTGAGAATATGAATAAAGCAAGTACAACAAAAAACACGAGGAGGAAGGAAATAAAGTGGTTGGTCAGGGAAAAGAAGGGAATGAGGAATCTGATCATGTAATACAGATGAGGGCATACGATTAATCAAATAACATGTTGTAAGAACAGCGTCCTCCCAAAAACGAAAAGGAACATGACTATGGAGAAGGAGAGTACGAGCTGTCTCAACAAGATGTCGATTCTTACGTTCAGCTACCCCATTTTGTTGAGAAGTATGAGCACAAGAAGACTGATGAATGATCCCATGGTGGGACATAAATGAAGTAAATGGTGCAGAAAAATATTCCCTAGCATTGTCACTGCGCAACACACAAATAGAAATATTGAACTAGGTTTGGATTTCAGCATAAAATTTCTAGAAAATAGAGAATAACTCAGCTCGATTTTTCATTAAAAATAACCAAGCACATCGAGAATAGTCATCAATGAAAGTGAAAAAATACTGAAATCTTAAAGTAGACGCGGTCCGACAAGGACCCCAAACATCAATGTGGACAAGTTCAAAAGGAAATTTTGCCCGATTATTCAAACGCTTTGGGAACGAGACACGAGTATATTTCCCAAGCTGACAGGACTCACACGCAAGTGACGACAAAGATGAAAAACGAGGGACCATTTTCTGGAACTTGGATAGACTAGGGTGGCCCAGGCGATTGTGGATGAGAAGGGGAGCATCAGTGGAAATGCAAACTGCAGGAGTTGAAGGCGAGGTGAGGTGATAGAGGCCTTGAGACTCACGTCCTATGTCAATCGTCTTCCCCGTACTCCGGTCTTGCAAGGTCACAAATTTATCAGAGAAAGTGATAGAACAGTTAAGAGTGCGAGTTATTTTGTTGATGGAAATAAGATTAAAAGGACACTCAGGGGCATAAAGGACAGAATGGAGAAGTAGGGAAGGGAGAGAATGAGCGAAACCAAAACCTTTAGCCATAGTTTGGGAACCATTAGCTAAAGTAACAGTAGGTAAGGCAGGGGTAGTAGTAATAGAAGAGAAAAGATCCTTATTACCAGATTTGTGATCAGAAGCGCCATAATCTAGAATCCAAGGTCCAATAGAAGATGTGTGGGCAAGACAAGCAGAAGCATTACCAGTCCGGGCAACAGAAGCTGACTTGGTGGCCTAATAGCGGAGATAGTCATCATACTCACTGTCGTGAGGGAAATACCCTGAGATGTGGAGGAACTGGGAGACTGAGGCGACTGAGGATCAGATGACTAGGCCACGTGGGTAGTGCGGGGAGGCCGCCCATGAAACTGATAACACCGATCACGAGTGTGGCCAAGCTTATTGCAATAGGTGCAATGAGGACGTTGGCCTCTACCTCGGTTACCACTACGTCCTCCTCGAGAGTTAGTTTGAGAAACTAACACAAAAGAATCTGAAGTGTTATCAGATAGCAAAGTCTGAGTGGAGGAGATACGGAGGAGGCGAGCAAACACATCATCCAAGGATGGAACGGAGGAACTGCCAAGAATCTGATCGCGGACGGTCTCGAGATCTGGACGGAGGCCAATAAGCGTAAGAACTATGAAGAACTTGTCAATCTGTGTTCGTTGATCCCCAAAATTAGTAGTAAGAGGAATCACGGTCAAGAATTCCTCCTTAAGAGAGGCAATCTAGCCAATATAAGTAGATAAATCCATGTCTTGTTGTCTGACATTGAAAATAGAAGAAGCCACCTTATAAAGACGTTGGATATCATTTGTGTATAGCCCTTTCGCCTGATTCCAAAATTTAAAGCATGTTTTGTAGGCCCGAAGATGAAGCAAAATCTTAGGATCATCTGATTCCCATAACACACTACATAACTGTGCATCTATCTTCCTCCATTGTACTCTGTCAACCTCAGGGATATCCGCCTCCTGTGTAACAAGGTGATCCTCATAACCTTAACCTATAAATCAAAGCTCCACAGAGGCAAACCAGGACAGATAATTTTCACTGCCAACCAATTTCTCCGAAGTAATCATAGGAGATCCAAATATGACAGAGGAAAAAGTGGAACTTTTAGTAGCCATATCTACTTATCTGGAGAACGAAATATGTTTGGATCGAAGAGAGCCCTAATACGGCTTCAGATTGCGGCTGAAAGAAGAAAAACCGAGGATCCGCGGCTGTGAGAGACCAAATAGTAAAGAAAAACAAATGTGGCACTATTGGAAGGGTAGAAGAACACTTCTTAAGATACGTGCAGGGCTCGGGGTGGAGAGGAAGTCACCGGAGGTTGCCGGAAAGGCTGTTTACAGGGCCGGCGGAGACAAAAAACTCCAAAAAATGCACTTTCAGGGCTCGGATGGCACAAACACAGATGGAGGGTGGCTAGACGCCATCAGGCGAGGCTGTAGGTGGAAGTGCGTGGCCGGAAAGTGCTCCACGTGCCCTCACGCACCGGCGGGTGAGATTCAGGCCGCTGGAGAAGAAACGCGCGTGGCCGGCGCGTGGCTGAGAGTTTCCCTCCGGTGCTTTGAGAAAACTTGAAGATCTCCTCCTTGCGCACCTGATGGTATGGTCGGTGTCGGAAAAGGACTTCGCCGAAAAAAGGTCGCCGAAAAAGTCGCTGGCGGTGAGGGTTTTTTTATGGCAATACGGTTAATCGAAAAGCTTTAGGAGATGGGAAGGGTGACCGGAATGAAACACGATCACAGATAAACCGGAAATAATTAGGGTTTTTTTCTCCCTAGGCTCTATTACCATGTGAAAAAAGAGAAAAATGGAGAATCCCTAATTTTTGTTATTGAAAAACTGTAAATAATACACATTGGACTTGGGTATATATATACATGTTAGTGGGACCCACAATACAATAAGAAAAGAAAAGGAAAAGGAAAATTAAATAACCTAAATAATTATACACTATCTAACAGTCTATATTGAGAATACTTGTTGCTACCAACCTCCATCAACAACCCAATCCATAGGGATATATGACCACTTTAAGATCCCACCCATCAATTAAAGCCTCCTATTGATTTTGGCATAGACTCGATATCCACTCAAGATTGAAAGTCCATATAGCATAGTAGCTTAGTGAATTATGACAATTGATAGTTTTGTGTCATGATTCACCGTAGGTCCTATCTAATGTGCATCACATACACTAGTGCACTCACCATGGGAAACTCATCTCGATAGCCAAGACAAGTCATCCCTCTAATTAAGAGGTGGTATACTACAATCTCTATTGGATTGCTTAAATTCATGAACCGGCTATGGACAACTTATCTACTTACAAAGAACCCATGACTTGTATCTTCTGTGCAACTCTTAATATACCCAAGTCATATACAATGTAAGAGATATAGGCTAAATACTCAAATCAATGTCAATACACCAAAGGGATAGCTAGAAGACAATTAAGTTTAACTTTTTTACATCATGTCTTACTTTTAGGGACTCAATCCCAACACAGGAAACACTTGTAAAAGGAAAAATATTTGTTTACAGCAACGATAATGACGTGATTTCTCTTTCGCAATGAGTTTGTGACAAGGTAAGGGTGGAAGTCTAAGGGAAAGGGAAGGCCGACGACAAAGATCCAAGGCTGATGGCAAGGCTAAGAAAGGAGTTGCAATGCAATCTCAGTGACGTGACAGTGATGAGAGGCAAAGACAAAAATGTCTTGTAGCAATGGCATGACAATGTGATGACGACGGTTGCTATTGCCACCGAGTTCATGATCTAGGTTTGTTAAAATGGTTTGAATTAAACTTTAAGGTCGACTTTGGTCTTCAACTCGGTAATGAAGGTCGAAAAAAATATTCTTTTTCTTCCCAAATTTATGACCCTAAGGCTCTGATACCATCATGAAGAACAAAGATGGAAGGAATGAGAGGTATAAACTTCTTTTCCTTTAATCTTTAGCCTGTACAGAGACTCACATATCTATACTACTATAAAAAGTGAGGTGTTTGTCAATTTTTTTCATTCTGAAAATGTCTGACAACTTGCCTTTTAATTTAAAAAACACTCCTCATCAATTTATTTATTATAATCTATTAATATCTATTCCAATATTACAAAATTTATTCTATTATTATAACCTATTAATATCAATTAACATTATACATGTTTTTCTCTTTAAAACCCATAATACTCATTAATTCTTGAGGATGGCCTAAGCCCTATCTTTTTCAATGCGCACATAACCCTTTTCTATCTTTTTCTCCTCTCCATGGCCGCAACAACTTCTTCTTCAAGTTGTTGGATTTCTCTGCAAAATTGTCATCTAAAAATACCTCTCATCAATTTATTTATTACAATCTATTAATACTAATCTAACGTTGCAAAATTTATTCTATTATCATAACCTATTAATATCAAATGACATTATACATGTTATTCTCTTTAAAACCATAATACTCATTGACTCTTGAGGATGACCTAAGCCCCTTTTTTCCAATGCCCACATAACCTTTTTTCTATCTTTTCTCCTCTCCATGGCTGCGATAGCTTCTTCTTCAAACTCTTACACTTCTATGCAAAACTGTCATTGTATAGTTCCTCTTCGCCACAAATGGCAACCGATTCAAGACTATGTTTGGAGTTATGGTCGTGGTTCTAGAAGGTTTGGAACAATGAAAGTGTTATGTCTGAGATAGGAGACAGTTTGATGAAATGCAATGTTTTGGGAGAAGCTGAGAATGACGGTGGTGGCAAAAAGGTGTTCCTAAAAAGAACTAGCAGTTTGTGGTAGTTCTGGGAGCCATGGCCATATTTTCGCACGCATAAGAGCGACACGTTTGTTGTCAAAATTTATGGTGAAACCATCGCCAATCCCACTTGGAACCCATATTAAAGACAAGTTTCTCGTGATTTTTTTCTTTGCTAATTTAGTTTGGATAAATAAACTGTTATTGAGTTTCACAAAAGCAATATGGAGGGTTGGTTTAGAGAGTGCAATACTCCATATTCAGATATGCTTTTCTTTTGTATTTTGGGAACTACGGAATCATAACATGCTTATTGGTGAAAGGAGGTTGTTGTTTATCCCCTATTTGTTCAAAGAGAAGGAATTGTGTTTATGGAGTTAACAATTCAAGATGTTGACTGTGATTCAATTCCAAAAGGTTTTAGAGAACTTGTATATACAAAGATTCCTAGCACCTAAATTAGGAATTTTCCTAACTCAATTACAACAAATCCCTTTGATCACAGGATTGCCTAATTCTCCTTACAAAATCATAACTTTCATAATTTCATTCTTCCACATGTTCTTCTCTTTTATTGTCAACATGAATTTACTATTTTCAAGGAAAATATCAGAATGTTAGTTACTTACCCCCATTTGACGTTGCTCTTCACAACCTGCCCATCCAATTGTATGACCACATATGGATCACTTGTTCCCTGAAAGCATGTTAAAAAGTTGAAACAAGATGCAATAGTAGAGACTGAAATAAAAAATCATTGGCATCCATTATCAGCACACTAAACATTAAACTCTGGAAAAAGGGCAACTATAGTATTTAATTAGGAGCAGGTGATAAAAGAAAACAGAATAACTAGTTCAACAAACAAAATACACCATTGATGCGGAAAGTGGCAAAAAAGACAACCAACCCATGGATCCATAGCAGGAAAATCAAGACCCTTTTTCAACTTTATCACCAACTGCCCATCATATAGCTCACGTACAAAAGACCTGCACACATAAAATCAAATTAGAATGTCAAATGAAAGTTCCAATTGTCCAAGAAGACTCTTTCTTCCATAAGAACTGAATGATTCTTGTCGATGTAGTTATGAAAATACATAATGTTTCAAGAGCTTTCCCTTCATTTCCGATAAAAAAAATAATGTTTCAAGAGCTTTAGAATTTCCCAGCAAGATCTTTAGACAAATATACTATTTCTATAACTTCAAAATAGACAGCTCAAAGGGGGTATTTTGCAACAAAACCTGATACATTTTTTTCTAGGACAAATTAATGGACAAAATTTAATTTAAATCAGACATTGAGCCATTCCATTCATTATTTTTTCTTTATCAGGTAAGGAAAAATTAACAGAAAAGCAAAAGAGGGGGAAAACCAGGTGCAGCCCACACACAAAAAGAAACAAGCCAACTGTTTCATGCATGGCAAGTGTGCTAATTTTACTACACTTCGTTTGAATCATGGAAAATACTAGGTAAAAGGGGGGCAAAAAAGGAAGAAATCTCAAAATTTTCTGGTTTAGTTTGTTGTAAAAATATAAAGGAAAATGAAACACAACAACAATTTTTGAGAGAACACATACATTTTCAAAGTCTTCATTCTCTACCGAAAAGACGAAAAAAATTGGAGGTATATGGGAGTAAAAGCTTTTTAGCTCACTTTTATATTTATTTATTTTTATTTCACTTTTCTTTCCTTTCCCCATACCGTCCATGTTTCATAAGGCAGATGATCCATTCCAATCATATCTTTGGAAATGAGGTGGTTATTAATCAAAACAAGTGTGTGTTAGAACAAAAACAAATTTAATTGAACTTTGATGAATGACGATGATTTTCCAAGACGAGGAAAATCTGCTTCAATCCTCGTCTAAAATTTACCAGGACCTACAAGTTAAGAAGTGGTTAGGTTGTTAGATTATGTTTTTTTTATTTAAAATTCAAATTCAGTATTCAAATATTGTAGATAGGACTTGTTTGTTTTTCTGTTCCTATTTTCTAAGGGAGATAAGATTCTGATCTCACCCTATTTATTCTTGTAACTTTTCCATTTTCATTCAATGAGAAAAATTTTCTCTCAGAGAATTTCATGGTATCAAAGCTAGGTTCTGTAATTTGTGCCCATGGTAAAAAAAGGCCATGGTGGGGCAACAGAGGAGATAATCTGAAGCCACAACAGCTGGAGGAATCCCAACAAGGGCAGCAACAGGAGCAATCACAGCAAGGGAATACCAATTTAGATTTCAACCCAAATTAGCAAAGTACAAACCATGAGCTGAATGGTTTGAATTTTCTACAATGGTCACAAGATGTCAAATTCTTCATTTGCGGAAAAAGAAAAATAGGGTATTTGACTGGATCAACTCGTTAGCCAAAGGAGACCGAAGCTTCATTCGAGAACTGGGATGCAGAAAATTCCATGATCATGTCCTGGATTCTCAACTTGATGGAACCAGAAATTTCAAAGCCTTACATGTACCTTCAGACAGTAGAGGAACTTCGGGAGGTAGTAAAGAAACCTATTCTAATCTTAGCAATTCTGCTCAGATTTATGAGATTAGAACCCAAATTCGTGACATGAAACAAGGAGATTTGGCTGTCACTCAATGCGTCAACAATCTGAAGACTCTTTGGCATGAACTGGATTTGGTTTCTGACGTGGAGTGGAGATGTCCAACTGAAAGCGTGAAATACCAGCAAATGCTTGAAAAAGATAGAGTTATAGATTTTTTAGCAGGTCTAAACAGGGAACTTGATGATGTCAGAGGTCCTCTTAGACGCCCTGACAAGACTTTTGCTATTACCTTATAGAGACAAGTGATTAGGCTGATAGATCTAAAATTCGAAATCTTCTTTGACTGACTCTTTTTGGGCAAAAGAACTATGAAGGATGCATTGGTGTTTTGATTAATAATCCCGCTGTTGTGAAACTCTGCAAACACCCTCACTAAGTCATCCTTGATCACATCCCAACAATCCTGAAACACTACTATGGTGAAACCATCAAGCCCTGGCGCCTTATCCCTATCTAACTGAAAGATGGCATTATGGATCTCTACTTCGGAGAAAGGGGAATCCAGCCTAGAGGCACTCTCTTCTGATATAGGGGACCAATCAATACCTCTACTCTCTAAGACTCACCTGGAGGACTCGAGTACAGCATTTTGAAATAAAGTAATATCTCCTCTGTGATGCTCTCGGAATTGTCCAACACCAAACCACTTTCATTCTCCAATAATTTGATGAAATTCCTATTTCGTCTCCCATTAGCCACTTTGTGAAACAACTTTGAGTTGCAATCCCCGTTTTTAACCCATTTTACCTTAGCTTTTTGTCTCCAATGAATTTCTTCCCTCATTATTATTTCCTCTAGCTCCCCTTTTCTTACAGCTCTTTGAACAGCGAGATCAGAAGAGAGAGCCCCTTCTTATTCATTGGCATCAATGATAGCTATTTCATCCAAGATGGTTTTTTTCCTTTCCTTAAGCATTCCAAAAGTATTCTTATTCCAATCTTTCAATTTTGCCTTAACAAATTGTAACTTTCTCATGAACTTGTGACCTTCCCAACCATTTCCTTCAAATTCTCTCCACCAACTGCTAAAGCACTCTTTGAAACTATGATGTTGCAATCACATATTCTCAAACCTAAAAGGTGTTGGACCCCACTTGAAAGGATTGGTATCCAATACAATCGGCCAATGATCCGATGTCCATCTAGGGAGAACTTCTTGAAGGCTTTGAGGGAATGAAAGCTCCCACTCATTTGAATAGAGAAACCGATCCAATCTCTTACACACCAGTGACTCTTGCATATTTGACCAAGTAAAAGAGGCATTTCGTAATGGGGGATCATGTAATTCACTTTCTCTTATAAAGCCATCAAAATCCCTCATGCTAGAAGTGAATCTAGAGCCTCCCAATTTTTCTGAACTTCTCCTTATAACATTGAAGTCACCACCCACACACCATGAAAGAGAAGTAAGGCTAAAAAGGTCTGATAGCTCCACCCAAAAATCCTTCCTAGTTAAGGGACTGTTTGGGCCATAAATAGCGGATAACCACAAAGGTCCACATCCATCCAACAAGAACTTGACTAAGACAGAAAAAGATCCAATTACCACATCCTCACTGCTCATTTTCTTTGAGTCCCAAATGATTAAAATCCCTCCTGAAGCCCCGCACGTCGGGAGAGCAGCCCACTCCTTATTCCTAATCGACCAGACACTTCCTACAAACCTTCTATCGCACACCTCTCTTTTTGTTTCCTGTAACATCACTACATCTGGATTCTGAAGGCGCAAAAAATCCTTAACCACCCTTCTCTTTTTCCTAGATCCCAACCCCCTGATATTCCAACTTATGATCTTCATAAAAACACCTCACTGACCCTATACCTCCTAACCATCGTCAACATAACTCAAATGTCTATGGGGACTCTGTTCTTTCACCTTGAATACACCTTAATATCCAAGGAGCTTAAGACCTCACATACTTTAGCCATTTTGCTAGAGGAAAGACCTTCAATTTGGAACCCACCCATCTGGGAGAGCTCAGTGTCTCCCTGGCTAGCTGTACCCAGAATAGGGGCCCCATGAGGCGAGCTAGGTTTGGTCTTGACATAATTATAGCTTTCAGACAAAAGATTCAATCTAGACAGCTGGGGCACCGCATCATCACCGTTAGGGATGCCAACAAACCCAATACTATAAGTCCCAACATCATCATTTTTTGAAAAAATTTCAACTAACACTCGATTTTTCGTAGGAAACTAGGATTGAAAGGCTGGAATGGAGAGATCGATGGCAGAAGAGCTCAGGTGTGGAGGAGCCACACCAGAGAAAGGAGAATGAAAAGGCAGATAAGGCTGAGAAAAATGGTGAGAAGATACCTCAAAAATTTCCATTTCCGTCATTCCACAGTACCCCTCAAAGTTGAGCCCTTTTCTCTGGATGCGGGATGAGAAAGGTGATCCATGACTGAAGATCCATGTAATCTATTGTCTATCAATAAGTTAACTTAAGATAAAAAAATGCCAAGCTAATTTCTTTCATGATGGATGTGAGTTTTAGGAAATGAATTCAGGGAAGATGATTGGCAATGCTAGATAGAGCAAAGGACTTTATTACTTTGAAGATAGAATTGAATTGAAAAGGCAAGCTCAAAGTACTTGTTTCAAATCTATTTCTCTTACTAGTGAAAATGAAATAATGTTATGGCATTTTAGGTTAGGTCATCCAAATTTTCATCATCTAAAATATTTGTTTCCAAGTTTGTTCAAGAAGAAAAATCCTTCTTTTTTTCAATGTGAAATATGTGAGTTGGCTAAATATCATATGACAGCTTTTCCTTTGAAAGCACATAAGAGTTTGAAACCTTTCTCTGTTATTCACAGTGATGTTGGGAGGCCTTCTAGGATTAATACCATGTCAAGTAAAAGATGGTTTATCACCTTTATTGATGAGCACACATGGGTAGGTTCAGTATATTAGCTAAAAGAAAAGTTTGAGGGAGAACAAGTTTTTAAAAACTTTCACAACATGGTTCAAAGACAATTTCAAACAAAGATTCAGGTTTTTCGAAGTGATAATAAAAAGGAATATTTTAATAAGATTTTGGGGAAAAAAATTCTGAACAAATACAAACCTATCTGTTGAGCTATAAATAGAATAGGAGAATTATTTTCCTATTATGTTAATTTCCTATTTCTTTAAATAGATAATTTTATTAGTTTCCTATTTCTATAAATAGATAGTTTTATGATTTAAGAATAAGTTAGTTTCCTATTATCTCTTGTTTCCTATTTCTTCTCTTGTAATCTTCTATATAAATTGTGTATAGTCAATCTAATAGACAGAACTTATTATTTTTCATCCCATATTTCGTGTCATGGTATCAGAGTTGTAGGTTTTTAAGACCTAGGCATCATTCTGGCCTTCATAGCTGGATTTTTTTTTATTCACGTGTCTACTGGAACTTGTTCAATAGTGAAGAAATGGAGAAGCTGAGAAGCTTGTTGGGATCCCTTGACAAACCTATTGGAACTTGTTCTTTGGCTCTTTTAGGTACACCTTCACTCTCTTTTTGCATAAATGTCTCACACAGGGTTTATGATGACTCTTGGATAATAGACTCCGGTGCCATAGACCATATGACCTCCAAATCTCAACTTTTCCATACCTATACCCCAAGCCCCAAGTAACAAGAAAATTGCGGTGGCCAATGGCTCTTTAGCTACCGTTGCAAGTTTCGGAGACATATACATCACACCTACCCTTATTCTTAAAAATGTCCTCCATGTACCAAAATCGTCGGCTAACCTTGTTTCCATTCAAAAGCTTACCCATGATCTTAAATGTTATGCTATTTTTTTCCCTTCTTATTGTGTTTTTCAAGAACAAGGCTCGGGGAGGAGGATTGGACTTGCTAAGGAAAGGAGTGGTCTTTACCACATTGAATCATCTCAGAAAACTAGTAATAATTTGCCGTTGTCTTTTCTCAGTTCCTCAAATAAAGATACCATTTGGTTGTATCACCTACGTCTAGGTCATCCATCTTTTAAGGTTTTAAAGGTCATGTTTCCTCATTTGTTCCAAGGATTAGATATTTCTGAGTTTCATTGCGAAACTTGTGAGTTGGCAAAACATACTCGTGTATCTTTTCCTATTAGCAATAAAAGTTCTTATCTTTTTCATTTGATTCATAGTGACATATGGGGTCCTTCGACTATAACTAATGTTTCTGGGGCTCCTTGGTTTGTATCCTTAATTGATGACTGCACTTGGGTTACATGGATCTTTCTTCTTAAACAAAAATCTAATGTTAGCATTGTTATACCTAATTTCCATTCAATAGTTCAAAACCAATTTGGGGCTAAAATAAAAAGCTTTAGGACAGACAATGCTAGAGATTACTTCAACCAGATTTTGTCACCCTATTTTCAATCACAGGGTATTCTCCATGACTCATCATGTGTTAACACACCCTAACAAAATGGGGTAACCGAGAGGAAAAATGGGCATTTACTCAACACAACCCGAGCCTTACTCTTTCAAGGGAATGTTCCTAAGTCCTATTAGGGGAAGCTGTTCTTACTGCCACGTACATGATAAATAGAATTCCCTCACAAGTATTAGACAACAAAAGCCCTGTAGAGATACTTAAGAGTTTCTATCCACACTTCAGAACTTCAAATGGGCTCACTCTTAAGGTATTTGGGTGCATTACATTTGTTCATGTCCACAGCCAACATAGAGACAAGCTAGACCCCCAAGCCATAAAATGTGTCTTCCTTGGTTACTCATCCACTCAAAAAGGATACAAGTTTTACAATCCCTTAGCCATAAAATTTTACATCTCTATAGATGTCACCTTCACAGAAAATAAACCTTTTTTCCCTAAGTCCTCTCTTCAGGGGGAGATTTCAATGGTGGAAGATAGTCCTTGTGAGTCATTTGAACCTCTTGATCTTTCTCATGTCTCAACCCATGGTGATGAAGAACCTGAGTCATCCGAGTCAATCACACCTGAGTTACCCAATTTTACCACTGAACCTGTGTCATCCCCTGTTCCAGCCAGTGTCACTCGCAATTTTCCATAGTTTCCTGAGGTGTATTAAAGGGAAAAGGCCATTCCAGAACAAAAGTAGGTCCAAGAATCCAACTCAAACCTTGGGAATAAAATCACGGTAAGATCAGACCCACCTTTACATACACAACCTGGTGAAACTTCCACCGACTCAACAGACAACCTAGACCTAGACCTTCCCATTGCTGTCAAAAAAAGCACCAGAGAATGCACTAACCGACCACTCTATCCACTATCACACTGTGTCTCTTAAGCACCTATCACTAGCCCACAAGAATTTTATTGTGAGTTTAAACACCACTATCATCCCCAACACTATTTCTAAGGCATTGACAAAAAAGGAATGAAAGGATGCTATAAGAGAGGAGATGGGTGCATTAGAAAATAATAAAACATGGGAGATTGTTGGAAGACCGAAAGAGAAAAAACATTGTTGATTGCAAGTGGATATTCACACTGAAATATAAGGCTGATGGATCTCTTGAGAGACATAAAGCAAGACTGGTAGCCAAAGGGTACACTCAAACTTATGAAGTTGATTATCAGGAGACCTTTGCTCCAGTTGCAAAAATGAATACTATAAGAATCCTACTGTCACTAGCTACCCACTACAATTGGAAACTCCTACATTATGATGTTAAGAATGCATTTTTTCATGGTGATTTAGATGAAGAAATTTACATGAACATCCCACCGAGATTTACGGGAAACACAGGTAACAAGGTGTGCAAGCTGAAAAAGGCCCTTTATGGGCTAAAACAATCTCCTAGGGCTTGGTTTAGGAGATTTGCAAAAGTCATGATTCTCGTGAAAGAGTCTAGGTACAAACAAAGCCAAGGTGAACACACTCTCTTCATTAAGCACTCGGCTGCAGGGGGAGTAACTGCTCTTCTAGTCTATGTTGACGACATCATAGTGACTGGAAATGATGAGAGAAAAAAACATGAAGTGAAGCAAAAATTAGCAACAGAGTTTGAGATAAAGGAACTAGGGAAACTAAAGTACTTTCTCGGTATTAAGGTGGCATATTCCACACAAGGGATCTTCATCTCTCAACAAAAGTATGTGACTAATTTATTGGCAGAAATAGGGAAGATTGAGTGTAAACCAGTCTTTACCCCAATGGATCCAAACCACAAGTTGGGAGAAGCTAAAGAAGAACCAGTGGTGGATAAAAGAATGTACCAGAGGCTGGTTGGTAAGCTCATATACCATGCTCACACTCGGTTAGACATCGCCTACTCGGTGAGCGTGATCAGTCAATTCATGCATGATCCAAGAGAACCTCATCTTCAAGCTGCTTACAGGGTACTGCATTACTTGAAAGGCAACCCCGGGAAAGGAATTTTGTTCAAAAAGAACAATACTCTTGCTCTAGAAGCATACACCGACGCTGACTATGCAGGTTCCCTAGTGGATTGAAGATCAACTACAGGGTACTGTACTTTTCTTGGAGGTAATCTGGTAACATGGAGAAGGAAAAAGCAAAATGTGGTAGCAAGGTCGTCTGCAAAGTCAGAGTTTAGGGCCATTGCTCAAGGGTTGTGTGAACTACTTTGGCTGAAGATTATTCTAGATGATTTGAGAATCAAGTGGGATGGTCCTATGAAGCTTTATTGTGACAACAAGTCAGCTATCAATATTGCTCATAACCCTATACAACACGATAGGACAAAACATATTGAGATTGATAGGCATTTCATCAAAGAAAAAATGGAGGAAGGAGTAGTGTGTATGTCTTATGTTCCATCCGAACATCAATCAGTTGATATCCTAACAAAAGGGCTGAACAGTTCAATGTTTCACGATCTTGTATTCAAGTTGGAAATGATAGACATCTTTCCTCAGCTTGAGGGGGAGTGTTGAGCTGTAAATAGAATAAGAGAATTATTTTCCTATTATGTTAGTTTCCTATTGTTGATTATAATGTATTTATAGTGTACAATCTTTCTTTCCTTTCTTAATATAGGTCACATATATGGTAGTTAGTTCAACCTAGCCTTGTATATATATTTCTCTATTGTAAGAAGTTAATCAAATAAATGAGAATTAAGGTTTTCTCTCTCTCTCTCTCTTTCAACACCTATTTCTATAAATAGATAGTTTTATTAGTTTCCTATTTCTGTAAATAGATAGTTTTATAATTTAGGAATAAGTTAGTTTCCTATTATGTCTCTTGTTTCCTATTTCTTCTCTTAAAATCTCCTATCTAAATTGTGTGTATAGTCAATCTAATAGACAGAACCTATTATTTTTCATCCCATATTTCGTGTCACTATCAAAAAAAGATTTTGGGAAAATATTGTTTGGAAAATGGTATTGTGCATCAAAGCTCTTGTAATGATACTCTACAACAAAATGGAGTAGCTGAAAGAAAAAATAAACACCTTTAAGACGGTGCAAGGTCCTTAATGTTTTCAACTAAGGTTCCAAAGTACCTATGGGGTGAAGCAATTCTAACAGCTACTTATTTGATTAATCATGCCAATAAGAGTTTTAAATTCCAAACACCATCACAGGTTTTCAAAAATTGTTATCCCACATCAAGAATTTCATCAAATATTCATATGAAAATTTTTGGATGCATTACTTTTGTTCGTATTCATAATCATAATTGAGGAAAACTTGATCAAGAGCTAGAAAATGTGTCTTTGTGGGACATTCTCCAAAAAAAAATAAATGATATAAGTGATTTAGATCCCCTCATGAAAATTTTTTTTGTAACCATGGATGTGACATTTCTTGAGTCAAAATCATATTTTGGTAACACTCATCTTCAAGGGGAGAATGAGAATGAAGATTCAGGTAACGTTTTTTACCTACACCAATCAGCCCCAGTTTTACCCTTGATAACCACAATTCCAAGAAATCAAGAAAGTCTCGAACCCAAGTCTCCAAGGAATCCAGAAAGTCCAGAACCCAAACCTGGTCCAGTTGTCACTTCAAAAAATATAGAGAATAGTGTGCTAACGTAGTGAAAATGAACAACCTTCCTTAATGCCATTGAATCAACAAAAGGAAGCAGAAATTAGTACAGAAACAACTAATAAAAGTCCTGAGCTTATTGTTTACTCAAGGAAGAACCAAACGCAAAGGAAAAAGAACAAAACTCTGCAACAATGACATGACTCTAACCCGGGATCAGATCCGAATTCAACTAGTGTGTCAGGTAAAACTCCATTTGAGTTGAATCCTTCATATCCTGATTCACTTGATAATCTTAATCTTCCTATTGCTTGGAAAAAAGGATCTAGATCTTGCACTAAAGATCCAACATCTAATTTTGTGTCTAACAAAAATCTATCCTCTTCTTTTTGTACTTTCATCTCACAAATCTCTAGTGTAGAGATTCCTAAGCATGTACAGGATGCTCTAAATGTTCTTGAATGGAAGGAAGCTGTTTTTGAGATGATGAGAGCTCTTGAGAAGAATTGAACTTGGGAAATGGTGAATCTACCAAAAGGAAAGATAATCGTTGATTATAAACGGGTGTTCATAGTGAAATATAACTCAGATGATTCAATAGAGAGGTACAAAGCTCGACTGGTGGCAAGAGGCTTCACCCAAACTTATGGCATCGATTATTTCGAGACTTTGGAAACTGTTGCAAAATTGAACACAATGCAACAAAGGTTTCAAGACTTTCGAGACTTTATAATTACTTCCAACTTAGATTAGCCCCTACAACAGCTGGATGTTAAAAATGTCTTTCTCAATGGAGACTTGGAAGAGGATGTCTACATGGATGCAGCTCCTGGCTTTGGGGAGAAATTTGAATCAAAGATTTGCAAGCTAAAAAAATTATTGTACAAGCTAAAGCAATCACGAAGAGCCTAGTTTGAAAAGTTCACTCGTTTAGTGAAGAAACAAGGCTATACCTAGGGACCATACCATGTTCTTCAAATTCTCAACTAAAGGAAATATAGCAGTTTTAATAGTCTATGTGAATAATATTATTTTAACTGTAGATGATTTGGTGGAGATGAACAAATTGAAACAATGCTTAGGGTTTGAATTCGAGATTAAAGATCTAGGCATATTAAGATTCTTTCTTAGGAAGGAAGTTGCATGTTCAAAAAATGGAATAGTTGTGTCACAACGAAAATATATTCTCGACCTTTTGAATGAGATAGGGATGAGTGGTTGCAAGCCTTTAGATGCCTTGATGGATCCCAATCAGAGGCTTGGAGAACAAATTGAAGGAGTTCCAATTGATATAACACAATACCAAAATTAGTGGGCAAGTTGATATACTTGTCGCATACTCGACCAAACATTGCATTCGTGATTAGTGTTGTGATTCAATTCATGCACACACCATATGAAGAACATCTTAAGGCTAGTTATAGGATCTTAAGATACCTAAAAGGCACCCCTGGGAAAGGACTAGTGTTTAAAAAAAATACATAACAAAATATTGAAGTATACACAGATGCAGACTAGGCGGGTTCAGTTACAAATAGAAGATCCACTTTGGGATACTACACACTCGTGTTGGGAAACATCGCAACTTGGAGAAGCAAGAAATAAAGTGTTGTAGCCCGGAGTAGTGCTAAAGCAGAATTTAGTGCAATGACACATAGAGTATGCAAGGTGTTATGGCTAAAACAAATCCTAAAGGATCTAAAGAGATTAACTAATCATCTTATAAAATTGTATTGTGACAATAAGGCAACAATCAGCATTGCACACAATCTAGTACAGCACAATAAGACCAAACAAGTTGAAATTTATAGACATTTTATAAAGGAGAAACTTGAGGCTGGTGTTATTTGATTGCCTTTTGTTCCAACGGCGCAACAAATAGGAAACATTCTGTGGAAATCCCATATGATTTAGGGGTGATTTGGAGGATACTATGGTAGAAGATTGAGGCTCCAATTAGATCTGATATTTAGGCTAAATGTTTGGTTTGATTTTTATATTTCCATATTTTGCTCTCTGTGTATACGTTAAATAGGGACCCGATTATGTAAATTATATACGATTGAATATACAATTGTATTATCCTCAGTTTCTTCATGGTATCAAAGCTCGGGTTGCTCTAAAACCCTAATCAATCTATGGCTGCCCAAAAAGGAGACAACCATGAGTGCAGTCAATCGACAACCCAGGAAGAAGAGTCAGAGATAATCTCCTCCATGGGCTCGACCGGTGCATTCGACAACTCCCCACTCCATCTTATCGTTGAAAATTTGAACGGTAAGAATTACAGAGAGTGGGCACAAGCAATCAAGTTTGTTATTGATGGAAAGGGAAAGCTCAGGTTTCTTATCGGCGAGACTCGACGACCACCTCCGACAGATGCAGCAGCAACATCCCAGAAATGGCAGTTCGAAAACTCCTTCATCACCTCATGCTTGATCAACTCCATGAAGCCAGTCATTGGCAAAACGTACATGTTCCTCCCGACGGCAAAGGATGTGTGGGATGCGATATGGGAAACATACTCCGATGGCGAGAATGCTTTCCAAATCTACGAACTCAAGACGCGGCTCTGGCAGATGTAGCAAGGAGATCGGGAAGTCACAGAATACTACACTGAGATGTTGGGTTTGTGGCAAGAACTCAATCTCAGCTGCGAAAAAGAATGGGAGTGCACGGGTGACAGTGTGCGATTCAAGAAGAAGATGGAGAACAAAAGAGTCTTTGAGTTTCTGACGGGGCTGAACCGCGAGCTTGACAACGTTAGGAGCAGAGTTCTCAGTCACCGGCCGCTGCCCTCCATCTGAGAGGTCTTCTCTGAGGTGTGACGTGAGGAGAGCAAAAGGAAAGCGATGTTACGAGAACATATCACTTCTGGGCCTGAGGCTTCAACACTTGTAACCTATGGGCCTCACGTTGGACCTGGCCCAAGACAATCTAAGAGGACTACCTGTGAGCATTGTAAGAAAACGGGCCACACTAAAGACACTTGTTGGACTTTACATGGCAAGCCCACGGATTGGAAGCCTAGACAGCCCAATAAAGCCCATACTCATCAAGCCTCCACCGAAACCCAGGCAGACAAAACACCTATAGAAAATCATCGGTTAACTTCTAGTGTGAGGTTTAATTCCAACCAGCTTGCGAAATTATATGAGCTTTTTTCTAATTTCCAAGCCTCTGGTCAGTTTTCTATTACTCTGTCCTTTGGTTCTTAAGCCCACAAAGGTACCTTTCTGACAGCACTTAGCACCACGTCTCATATTACTCCTTGGATTATTGACTTTGGTGTATCTAATCATATGACTGATGCTCATCATTTATTTTCTACATACTTTCCTTGTGCCGATATTTAAAAGTAAAAATTGCAGATGGTACTTTATCCCTAGTTGCTGGCAAAGGGAGTATTCGTATTTCTAAGTCTATCACTCTCAACCTTGTCCTATATGTCCTTAATTTATCTTGCAATTTGCTATCTATTAGTAAAAATTGCAGATGGTACTTTATCCCTAGTTGCTGGCAAAGGGAGTATTCGTATTTCTGAGTCTATCACTCTCAACCTTGTCCTATATGTCCCTAATTTATCTTGCAATTTGCTATCTATTAGCCAGTTAACCAAACAATTTGATTGTTCAACTAAATTCCTACCCTCTCATTGTCTTTCAGGACCTATCATCGGGGAAGACGATTGGCAGTGCTAAGAAACGTGAGAGGCTATATTATTTTGACGAAACTAATGTGAGTGGACAGTGTCCTCCTACTGTTTGTAATTCTGCATCTAATTCTAGGGAAAGTGAACTTTTTTCATGGCACAAAAGGATGGGTCATCCTAGTTTTCAGTATTTGCAACATTTATTTCCTTCACTATGTTCAAATAAAGCTTCATGGGATTTTCAATGTGAAGTGTGTGAACTTGCCAAACACCATCGTGCATCTTTTCTTAAATCTAAGTATAAACAATCCATACCATTTACTCTGATTCATAGTGATCTATGGGGAGTCCGTGAGTGAAGCTAGACCACCCTTAACCTTAGACTACCTCGATGTTGCTATGTTCGAATCCACTCCGTGCCTTATATCTACCTCTTCGCCTAATACAGAAGGACACTTGAACTCAAGGGGAGATACAGAAATACAGGCAAATAAGGAAATACTCATTTACTCAAAAAGGCCAAAATCGAAGTCCAATGAGACACTCACCTCCGAAGCACTAAAAAAGTTAGAACTGGTGATAGTTCCAACCCCTCAGGAGTCTGGCTCCAATCCTGATCAGGTAACGAATGACTTACCCATTGCTCTTAGGAAGCAACCTCGTTCATGTACTCTTCATCCTATCTCGAAATTTGTGTCTTATAATGCTCTTTCTGCAAAGTGTTGTGCTTTTACAACTAACCTTGATAGAATCCAGATTCCTAAAAACGTTCAAGAAGCCTTGGAGATTCCAGAATGGAGAGAGGCAGTGATGGAAGAAATAAGGGCATTGGAAAAAAATAGGACTTAGGAAGTGATGACTTTGCCAAGAGGGAAGAAACCAGTGGACTGTAAATGGGTATTCACAGTGAAATACAAGGCGAATGGCATAGTAGAATGATATAAAGCCTGCCTGGTTTGAAGGGGTTCACTCAGACCTACGACATCGACTACACTGAGACATTTGCACCAATGGCAAAGCTGAACACTATACGAGTTCTCTTATCCTTGGCAGCAAACCTAGACTGGCCACTCCATCAGTTTGATATTAAGAATGTCTTTCTGAATGGTGAACTAGAAAAAGTGTTTATGATGCTACCACCAAGGTTTTGTAAGGAAGAAGAAACCAGGGTATGCAAATTGAAGAAATTTTTGTATGGTCTCAAGCAATCTCCGAGAGCATGGTGTGATAGATTTGCAAAGGTGATTAAGAACCAAGGATACCAACAAGGACAGTCGGATCATACTATGTTCTTTAAATAGTCCAACGATGGAAGGATGACCATCCTAATCGTGTATGCTAATGACATCATTCTCACTGGAGATAACACATGAGAAGTGGAGAGGTTGAAGAAGGTCTTAGCCATAGAGTTTGAGGTAAAAGATCTGGGTCAAATGCGATATTTCCTAGGAATGGAGGTTGCCAGATCAAGGAAGGGAATTAGTATCTCCCAGAGAAAGTATGTACTTGACTTGCTGACTGAGACTGGCATGCTTGGTTGCAAGCCAAGCGATACCCCTATCAAGGCAAGAAAAAGGACGGAAAGCGACGAAAAACCCGTGGATAGAGAGAGATATCAGCAACTAGTAGGTAGACTGATCTACCTTTCTCACACTAGACCAGACATTGCTTTCGTCCTAAGCGTGGTTAGCCAGCACATGCATTCACCAAAGGAAAGTCGCCTAGAAGCAGCGTATAAGATCCTTAGATATCTAAAGGGTTCTCCAAGGCGAGGACTATTCTTTAAGAAGGGTGACAATAAGAAGGTAGAGATCTATACAAATGCAAATTAAACGGGATCATCAGAAGATAGAAGGTCTACTACCGGCTACTGTACCTATGTCTGAGGAAATCTAGTAACATGGAGAAGTAAGAAGTAGAGTGTAGTAGCCAAAAGCAGTGCTGAGGCTGAATTCAAAGCAGTTGCACAAGGTATGTGTGAAGGACTATGGTTGCAGAAATTGTTGGAAGAACTACACATTACAGTAGAGTTCCCCATCAAACTCTATTGCGACAACAAAGCTGTCATTAGTATTTCTCATAATCCTGTTCAGCACAACAAGGCCAAGCATATAAAAATGGATAGACACTTTATAAAGGAGAAAATTGAGAAGGGGATGATTTGCATGACTTATATCCCTACAAGGGAACAATTGGCAGATATATTCACCAAGGGGTTACAGAGATCTAGCTTTGAAGATTTTATTTACAAGTTGGACATGATCAATATCTATGATCCAACTTGAGCGGGAGTGTGGAAATCCCATATGATTTGGGGGTGATTTGGAGGATATTGTGGTAGAAGATTGAGGCCCCAATTAGATCTGATATTTAGGCTAAATGTTTGGTTTGATTTTTATATTTCCATATTTTGCTCTATGTATACATTAAATAGGGACCCAATTATGTAAATTATATATGATTGAATGTACAATTGTATTATTCTCAGTTTCTTCACATTCTAACCAAGAGACTCCTATGACCTAACTTTGAGTTTCTAATCAGCAAGTTAGGTAGGATTGAAATCTATGCTCCAACTTGAGGCTCGTGTTGAAAAGTTAGGAAGTGGTTAGGTTGTTAGATTACGTTTTTTATTTAAAATTCAAATTCATTATTCGAATATTGTAGACAAGACTTGTTTGCTTTTATGTTCTATAGAGAATCGATCAAGAATCTTTTTTCCTTAATTAGAGTTTTTGGTTATAATTGTATATGAGTTGGCTGATTGTTATAATTGTATATTAGCTGGCTGATTTGATTTATTAGTCACGATATTATAGGAAATTAGGTGTATTAGCTGTAGAGATACGTTAGTCCACATAGTCTAGCTAGTAGTCTCAATTTCCCTTTTTTATTCTTAACAATACTGTGTATATATTCAGCCCTATATACCAATTTTTAGATAATGAAATTTGGAAATCTTTTCCTAAGAAAACCACATGGTATCAGGGCCGAATATTTGGCCAAAGAGTGAGTGATATCATCATCTTCCTGAAAAAGAGATGGTAGAGAAAGGATCTGAGGTAGGAGAGAAGTTGGTGACCAGTTCAAATCCCTCTTCGATTGAAAACCCAGCGATTCAAATAACAACCCATAAACTGAACGGAGAAAATTTTCTTCGATGGGCACAATCAGTAAGATTCTTCATAAGTGGTAGAGGCAAGATGGGGTATTTGGATTGCACACACAAGCCTGTTTTGCCCAAAGAAGCTGGGTATCAAACCTGGTTTGTTGAAAACTCAATGGTGATGGCTTGGTTGATCAATTCTATGGAGCCAGAAATCAGCCAAGGGTATATACTTTACAACACAGCAAAGGAGATTTGGGATGCAGCTAATCAAATGTACTCAAATCTGGGAAACGATTCTAAACTCTATTAGTTGAGTGAGAAGGCAAGGGCAATTCAGCAAGGAGACTTGTTGGTAATGGCCTATTTCAATTCTTTAAATATTCTGTATCAAGAAATCGATTTGTACCAGGATATTTTGTGGAAAAATCTGGAGGATCATGCCACTTATCGAAAGTTGATTGAAAAGGAAAGAGTCTTTAAATTTCTTTCTGGTTTGCGATTTGAATTTGATCAAGAAAGGGGCAGGATTTTGAGTAGCTTGCCCATTCCATCTCTTTGGGAGGTCTTCAACTCGATAAGGAGAAGAGAGTCACATAGGCTTTATGATGAGTGGACTAAAATCAACAACAGCTGAAACATCTGCATTATCAACAGCAAATCAGCCAACTGAAGGAAACAAAAATATTGGAGCAAATTCGGTCTATGTTGCAGGGAAAAATGCAGGGAAGAAGGATGACAAAGATAGTTTGTGGTGCAACCATTGCCAAAAACCACGACACACAAGAGATAACTGCTGGAAAATTCATGGGAGACCAGCGAATTTACCCCAGAACTTTGGAAAAGCTCGTGGTTGGAATAAAGGTGGTGAAGGACGAGGCCGAAACCCAGCATCAAGTGGGGGGGCCGAGGCTTCCAAGCAATAGCAGATTTTTCAAAACAGCCAAAGCAAGGAGATACTGGAGTTCCAAACCCTACCAAGGAGCAACTTGAGCAATTCTATAAGTTTATATTCCAAAATTCCCAAAATATTACCTCTGCAAATTTGGCCCAATCAGGTAATTTTAGTACAACCCTTTCTACTAAGTACTTGAAATCTGACTCTTGGATTAGATTCAGGAGCAACCGATCAAATGACTGGGAATTCAAGTCTGTTTTGTTCTTATACTCCTTTTAATGGGACTCAAATGGTAAAAATTGCTGATGGTTCCTTAACTAAAGTAAAAGGAATAGGCATTGTTCAAATTTTTGAGAGCCTGAGTCTTAAATCTGTATTACATGTGCCTAACTTGTCTTGCAATCTTGTTTCCATTAGCAAACTTACCAAAGACTTGAACTGCATTGCTAATTTTCACCCAAACCATTGTGTTTTTCAGGATCTGTGTACGGGGAAGAAGATTGGTAGTGCTAGGGAGGTTGATGGACTATTTCTCTTAAAAGAAAAAATGCAAGGTGATGAAATAAAAAAGGTGTATCACGCTGAAAGTAGTATAGCAGAGAATAAAGAAGTGTGGTCGTGGCATTGTAGACTAGGACACCCTAGTTTCTCTTATCTAAATTTGTTGTTTCTTAGTCTATTCAAGAATAAAGATATTTCTCAATTTAAATGTGAGAATTGTGAGTATGCTAAACACCATAAGGCTTCTTTTCCCATTCAAATTTATGAAAAATCTTGTCCTTTCATGTTAATTCATGGTGATATTTGGGGACCCTCTCATGTTAAAACTAATGCTGGAGTTCGTTGGTTTATAACATTCATTGATGATCACACGAGTGTGTTGGGTATATTTGTTGAAAGAAAAGTCTGAAGCTGCTGGTGTGTTTAAACAATTTCACAAGATGATCTTAAATCAATTTGAAACCAGCATTAACATCCTTAACACGGATAATGGGAGAGAGTATTACTCAAATATTCTAGAAAAGTATCTACAAAAAGAAGGAATCATTCATCATGTATTGACACTCCACAACAAAATGGAGTGTCGGAAAGAAAAAATCATCACCTTCTTGAAGTTGCCCGTGCCATGATGTTCCAAATGAATGTTCCAAAGGTGTTCTAGGGAGAAGCTATTTTGACAGCATCCTATTTGATCAATAGAATGCCAACCCGTGTCCTAAAATATGAAACTCCCATAAATACCCTAAAACAATGTTTTCCACCCTCTCATCATTTGTCTTCATCCCTAACTCCTAAGGTTTTTGGTTGCACAGTTTTTGTCTATATCCATGGCCACTATCGTAGCAAGTTTGATCCTAGGGCACATAAATGCATTTTCCTTGGATATCACCCAACTCAAAAAGGCTATTAATGTTATCACCCATGATCACAAAAGTATTTTACGTCTATGGATGTATTTTTCTTTGAAAATCAGCCTTACAACACCTAAAATTCTCTTCAAGGGGAGATTAGAGGAGAAGAGAATTTTTAGGAAGTATCCCAAGGAAAGGAGTTGGGGGAAGAGATAGGAGAAATTGGAGGAATTCTTGAGATAGGAGAAATTGGAGGAATTATTGAAAATATTTCAGTTGAAGAAGAAAAAAAGGAAAAAAGAGAGCTAGAAGAAAAAATTGAGAAGAAGAAGGAGTGCATTACATATTCTAGGAGAAGAGGAAGAAATCCATCTCCTCTAGTGGAGAGTTAATCTTCAACTCCTAAGATAAAGCCAAACACTTAGGTAAATCCAACTCCTCAACCCTTGTTTGATGATCTAGATTTACCTATTGCTCTCAGAAAATCTAGTCGATCCTATACACAACATCATATTGCTCAATTTGTTTCCTATGGTGCTCTAAAGGGCTCATTTAGAGCATTTGCCATTAATCTGTCTCATGTTAGTATTCCTTGTGATATTCATGAAGCAATGCGGGTTCCAAAATGGCAGGAAGCAGTTAATGAAGAGGTGAAAGCTCTCTTTAAAAATCATACTTGGGAAGTTACTAAACTTCCAATAAGAAAGAAACCAGTGTGATGCAAGTGGGTGTTCACAATCAAGTTCAAAGCAGATGGAAGCATAAAAAGACATGAAGCAAGACTGATGGCTAAAGGTTACACCCAAACATTTGGTATTGACTACCAGGAGACCTTTGCCCCAGTAGCAAAGATGAATACAGTGAGAGTTCTACTATCTATTACAACAAAGATGGATTGGGCTCTACAACAACTTGATGTAAAAAATGCCTTTTTACATGGTGACTTGGAAGAAGAGGTGTTCATGGAGTTGTCGGCGGGTTTTAAAGATCAATTGGGTAGAGGAAAAATGTGTAGGCTGAAGAAATCTTTGTATGGTTTGAAGCAATCACCAAGGGCTTGGTTCAAAAAGTTCACTCAATCAATGAAAGCATGGGATATACTCAAGGGCAAACCGACCACACGATGTTTTACAAACAGTCTTGCAGTGGTAAAATAACTATTTTGATAGTTTATGTTGATGACATTATCCTCACAGGAAGTGATGAAAAAGAGATGCTAAGATTGAACAAAGCTTTGGCACGGTCATTTGAAATCAAAGACTTAGGAAACTTCCAAATATTTCTTAGGTATTGAAGTAGCTCGGTCAAGAAAGGGAATTGTCCTGTCTCAAAGGAAGTATGTTTTAGATCTTCTTAAAGAGACAAGCATGTTAGGATGCAAACCTATTGACACCCCAATAGATGTGAACATCGAGATGAGTACTCATATAGGAGGTAAGGAGGTTGATAAAGAAGGTTATCAAAGACTAGTGGGGAAGTTAATTTACCTCTCACACACTCGTCCAGACATTGCCTTTGCTGTCAGTTTAGTAAGCCAATTTATGCACAATCCCAAAGAAGATCATCTACAAGCAATATTTAGAATCTTGAGATATCTCAAAGGGTCTCCTGGAAAAGGACTCTGATTCTCTAAACAAGACAAGAGTTTAGATGTGGAAGCTTTCACTGATGTTGATTGGACAAGTTCTATAGATGATAGAAGGTCTACCTCAGATTATTGTACATTCCTAGGAGGGAATCTAATAACGTGGAGAAGTAAGAAGCAAGCAATTGTTGCGAGGTCTAGTGCGGAAGCTGAATTTAAAGCATTGGCTCTTAGAATCTGTGAGCTTATTTGGCTAAAGTCATTGATGTGTGAATTGAGAATGCCGCTGATGATACCAATGAAGCTCTATTGTGATAACAAACCTGCCATTAGTATTGCATATAACCCAGTTCAGCATGATAGAACCAAGCATGCGGAGATTGATCAGCATTTCATCAAAGAGAAGATAGAAGTTGGGCTTATAAACTTGTCTCATGTTTCTTTAAGTAATCAGGTAGCAGATATATTAACAAAAGGGCTTACTGGACATCAATTCAAGGATTTCATAAGCAAGTTAGGAATGGAAGATATCTACCATCCAGCTTGAGGAGGAGTGTAAAGAATCGGTCAAGAATCTTTTTTCCTTAATTAGAGTTTTTGGTTATAATTGTATATTAGCTGGCTGATTTGATTTATTAGTCAGGGTATTATAGGAAATTAGGTGTATTAGCTATAGAGATACGTTAGTCCTCATAGTCTAGCTGATAGTCTCAATTTCTCTTTTTTATTCTTAACAATACTGTGTATATATTTAGCCTTGTATACTAGTTTAATTTTGGATAATTCATTTGCTTTGTGTGCTGACTTGCCCTTGAGTATAGCTTTCTCTGTTTTGTTCTCTATTGTTGGTTCTAAGATGCATGGGTTGTGAAAGTATGGGAGGAATCCAACGGGGTAGGATAATGAGTGATTGAGTCAAGTGTGAGACTACATTGTTTTTGTTCTATATGGGAGTATGACTCCAACAAAGCCTTAGTGAGACTTTAAGATATCGTTAAATATATTTTCATGAAATCCTGAAGATGAACTGAAGGATTTATAACAGTTTGTCAGTTTTACATGATGAAGTGCAAAGTTCAAAGGTTTGTAGTGGAGAAAAAGTCTTTTCAGGTAGAGTTTGAGGGATCGAATGGCGGAATTTGGGTATAAGTAACAGAAAGGAGTCGAGGTTTCGTAGTATCAGTAGGATTTGGAAATAAGGAGCTGGATTGGTTGACGGAGCATTTGAAGAAAGCCATGGAGTTGGAGGCTTTTAGGGGATTTATACGAAAGATTAGGGGCAAGACTAAGACTCACTTGATGGAGATTTGTTTCAATAATAGAGGGCGATTCATAAAAATTACAGAAATTGTTACAAAAAGGAAACCTTTACTTCTTGTCGTCCCCGAGGGCGTTAAAGGCAATGGGTGGGAAGATCTTAGGAAGGCGATCCTATCAGTGCAAGAGTATCCTGATCAAGTCGGAGGAGCTTCGAAGGAGAAGTGTGGAGATATTCAGATGAATAAGGACATGTACAAAGGGGGCCGGTCATACGCAGAAGTGGTGGCAGAGGATGTATTTAGGACAGGAGGTATGTTGTCAGCTGGAAAATGGGCCAGAGTTGTAATATGTGAATGCCAAGAAAAAGTCCAAGACTGGACTCACGAAGGAAAAGCCATCGCGAGGATGATGGGTATGAAAGGAATGGTGTCTATAAATCCCATTTCCGCTTTCAAGGGGTGTTTCTTTGTGAGTTCAACAATGAGAGCAGAACAGGTTCATGAACAAGGAAGACTTTTAGTGAAAGGAAGGCCTGTTTTCCTAAGGAAATGGTCGCCTAGAGAAAATTTGGTTGTTCACGGAAAATTCAGGAGGGGTTGGTTCCCTTTTCACTTGTGGGATGAAGTTCAGCTGAAATTCATTTTGAAGAAGTGGGGGAGGGTAACGAAGGTGGCAAAGGAAACTTTGAAGCTGTTGAACTTGACGAAGGTGAAGCTGTGGGTGGAGATGCTTCCAAATGTCGTGTTTCCAGCGTTGCTTGAGGTGGAAAATGGGGCTTAGACCTATACAGTAGCAGTTTCAGTCACCGAAGAAGATGACGAAGACGATGCTGTCACGTCCGAGACAACTCGTAGCAGGAACGAGTGGGTGAAAGCGGGAGGTTGCATCTCTCAGTCAACAAAAATTGCAGAAGGGCTATGAGGTAGAATTAGGGACAATGAGTGCTACAAAAGGAGGCTTCTTCCCCGCGCACGTTATCGACGCTCAAGTACAAGTTTGGCTGCCAAAAAGGAGAATGGAAGGGGAAGGAGCAGCTTGGGCCCAACAGAAGAAAATTTTATTGGGCCCACAGTGCCTGAGCTTTCTTTTAAAGTCCAGCCTGAAAGAACCCAAAGTGGGATGAGGATTCGTGGGCTTCACGCTGGCCCAGAAGCTCCTCAAGCCCACCAGATTGAAGCAGCATCGTCTCCATCTGCCCAACGAGTTGGTTCCTCTGCAAAGGCGATCGTGCTGCTTTGTCCAGGCGAGGCTATCTTTGGAGAGGAAGGTCGGGCCGTTGAGTTAAAGGCCCAGTCTCTTTCCAACCCTAGCCCACCGTCAGACACTACCGTGGGTTGTATGTTAAAAGGCCCGTCGGGGTTGGGCCAAAATTTAAGAGGAACAAAGCCCTCTGGTATGGAAGTCTGGTCTCGAAGGAAAGAAAACGCAGCGAGAAAGGGAAAAGCCCCCGTGGTTCAGATGAGAGACTCTACGCAGGAAGAAGAGACGATAGTTTCAAAGAAGACGTGGTCCACCCTCTTCCCTCCAAGCGTTGATCTCCAACAGGGGCATCGGAGTAGCAACGAGCCTCTTCTCCTACGGGGTTCATCGTCGTCTAGCGAAGTTCGCAACATGGAAGTAGATTTTGGGACGGGATTTCAGATGGAACGAGGAATCAGAGAGAATCTTCTCTTTCGTGGTCCACTGTCAAGGCACTGTAATTTTTTGAGGGAAGAAACCTCGGCGTTCCGCGAAGAAGACAAAGAAGGTTTAACGGGACGAGTGGGGGTCCGATCCTTGTGGCTCTTCAGACATGGTTTTACCTTCTATTTCAATAATCAAAGGTAAAGAACTCATCTTTGAGGGGATTTGCGAAATTCTGGGAGCAAAAAACATGGAGGTATGTCAGCCCTCTCCTTCTCAGCCACCCGAGTCTTCTTCTTTTCCTTCTTGTAGTCTGGAATCTCCTTTATCGAGTCCCTCTGGTCCACATCTCCCTAATTCAGTCTCTCTTTCTCAGTCTCCTACAGAAAATCAAGTTATTTCAAAAAAAAAAAATCTGAAAAAGGTGTTGTTGACTCTTTAAAATATGTTGATATCCCTATCTGTGATGAAGAGGAGAACCAGTGTGCTTTATCAAACCAGTTGACCGAGAGCTTTACCCATAGGAAGTCTAATGTTAGCTCGCATAAGGAGGATTCCAATCTGTTGTTAGGTAGTCAGGGGGATACTGAGGTATCCCCATCGGGCGATCTCCTTATTGATGGCCTGTTCCCCAGGAAATGGCTAAAGTGCGAGAGGTTTTATGCTCCCTGGACATTAAGGTGTATTCCAGGAGGAAGAACAATGGCTCCACAGGTAATTGAGACCTTGTGGTTTTGGCTTGGAAGGTTAGGGTCTGTGTGTTTTTCCATGAAAATTATCAGCTAGAACGTCAGGGGTTTGGGTTCAAGGAATAAGCGAAGGGTGGTTAAAGATTTCCTTAGGTTAGAGAATCCAGATGTTGTGATGATTCAGGAAACAAAAAAAGAGAAGTGTGACAGAAGGTTTGTGGGTAGTGTCTGGACGGTCAGAAATAAGGACTGGGTTGCAGAAGATTTCCGCTGTTTATGGTCCAAACAGTCCCTCACTTAGGAAGGATTTTTGGCTGGAACTTTTCGACATATATGGTCTAACTTATCTGTTATGGTGTGTGGGAAGCGATTTTAATGTCATAAGGAGAAGTTCAGAAAAATTGGAGGGTTCTAGTCTAACTTCAAGCATGAGGGACTTTGATAGTTTTATTAGAGAATGTGAATTGCTTGACCCACCTCTTCGGAACGCTTCATTCACTTGGTCAAATTTGCAAGAGTATCCCGTGTGTAAGAGACTGGACCGTTTTCTTTACTCAAATGAGTGGGGGCTGTTCTTTCCCCAAGGCCTTCAAGAAGCCCTAATTAGAAGGACCTCGGATCACTGGCCAATTGTTTTGGATACCAACCCGTTTATGTGGGGCCCAACACCTTTTAGGTTTGAGAATATGTGGTTACAACATCCTAATTTCAAGGAGAACTTTAGAAATTGGTGGAGTGGTTTTCAAGGAAACGGATGGGAAGGCCACAAGTTCATGAGGAGACTACAATATGTTAAAGCCAAATTGTAGGAGTGGAATAAGTTTTCTTTTGGAGAGCTTAATGAAAAGAAAAAAAAGTATCCTCGACGATTTAGCTAACTTTGATGTCATTGAGCAGAAAGGGGGTCTCACTTTTGAATTGTTAAGTCAAAGAGCCTCAAGAAAAAGGGAGTTAGAGGAATTAATTTTGAGAGAGGAATTAATTTTGAGGGAGGAAATCCATTGGAGACAAAAAGCTAGGGTGAAATGGGTTAAGGAAGGGGATTGTAACTCTAAGTTTTATCATAAAGTGGCTAATGGCAGGCGAAATAGGAAATATATCAAGGAGTTGGAGAATGAGAGGGGCTTAGTGTTGAAGAATGCCAAGAGTATCACAGAGGAGATCTTACTTTACTTTGAAAAGCTCTACGCGAGCCCTACAAGAGAGTCTTG